>NW_019154120.1:4601745-4860244 GCF_002288905.1 Enhydra lutris kenyoni
CCGGCAGCTCGCCCCGTCTTCCCCTGCTCCCGCCCAAGGGGCCGTCTGGCTGCCGGCGCTGGGAGCCCACGTGGCCGTGTTCAGCAGCGGCTGCGCCTGAGCGGCGGGGGCAACTTCTCACAAGCTGGCGAGGGGAGGATGGGCTCCGGCTGGGCCTTGAGCACCAGGGCAGGGAGGCGCAGCCGAGCGTCCCTCAGAGACGAGGACACTGTCGTGCAAGGCGGACTCTCCCACCTCTTGTCGGCGGGAAGAAAGCAGGCAGCGCAGTGACTGTAGGGACCGTGTCAAGTGACGTCGTTCCATGTCCCCTCCTGCAGCGGCGGGGGTCCTGGATGCCCCCCCTTCTCTGAAAGCCACCAGCTCTCCTGCTGCAGTGGCACCCCGCCCCCCATGGCCCGTCTCACCGCCTGAGTCCTCAGCTGTCCCCCCCACCCTGCCACCACCCTGGCTGGGATGGGAGCACCAGGGACAGGACGCCGCCACTTCACATCAGGATCTGGGCATCGAGCCAGTATGATGCAGCTGTGGCCCCAAAGCTCACAGCGTGGGACAAAGCACAGGGCCGGGGCTCCCAGAGTCAGGGTCTGGGAGGAAGCTTGGACCTGCCCCGAGTGCTGTGAGCGCACAAAGAGAAGGGGGTGACATTATTTGGGGTGCTAGTTTGTCCTGCTGAGACCTTCCAAGCTGGTTTTTGGAGATGTTCCTAGACCAGTGATGGGAACAGGAGAGCTTGGCCAGGAATTAGTTGTGGGGGGAACAGGGGGTACATGCTGGAGGCCCCCTTCCTGCAGTGATGCCTCCCCCCAGGCTCTGTTTGGAAGAGTGTCACAGAAATGGTGAGGTTCTGTCTAATTTTGGAGGAGAGGCCTTCTTGGCAAGAAAAAAATCGATACCCTCCGACTCATTAGCGAGGGGCATCACAATCATTTAGAACACGAGGCTTCAGTTACTATAGGTAGCAGTGAAAGGGCAAAGAGGCAAAGCTATTTATAGAAACCCGAGGCATGGTTTACCTGAGTTGTAAGAGCTGCCACACCCCAGGAGCAGGAGCGGGTCACAAATGCCACCTCTACACTAAGAACATTTTGTAGCTGGGAAAACCAACGATTACAACATTCTGCTTTTCGTAATAAAGTAATTCATGCAGATTCGTGGATGGAAAATGGCCACATCATCTTCTTTAATTTTTTCTAAAGATTTTATTTATTTATTTGACAGACTGAGATCACAAGTAGGCAGGGAGGCAGAGAGAGAAGGGGAAGCAGGCTCCCTGCTGAGCAGAGAGCCTGATTCGGGGCTCGATCCCAGGACCCTGAGATCATGACCTGAGCCAAAGGCAGAGGCTTTAACCCACTGAGCCACCTAGGCACCCCCCCCAACACACACTGCAAATTATCTTCTTTGATGGTGTAACGACACACAGCTTACAAAGCAGAGTAATCTGGTCATTTCGGAGTATTTACAGCCTAGTCTGCTAAGGCCAAGAGTGTGCACCTTGCTCGGTTGGTTCTGCTGGGATCAGGAGCAGCCTGCTATCCTGGGCTCTGACCCGGGGTTGGGGGTTTTCTCCGTCGTTCAAGGCACAGTCACTTCCAGAAGCATCTCTGCTAAGGGCGTACTCAGATCTGCATCTGCAGTGATGACTCTGGTCTCCCCACCCCCACTGCTCGGTTCCCTCTGCGGCCAGAGTCCCAGGGGCTCACCCTGCCCTTGTGCTCTACCTCCCCTGAGAGAGGTCCTTGATAGTCCTTCAGTGAAAACAGCAAGTTGCTGAACACATCGTCTACTACAATTCGATTTGTTTTCATTTCTAAAATTTAAAGCATAATGGGCATGTAACACTGTGCGGTTTAAGATAACCATATGTCCATAATCTCCATGCATCTACTGCAATGTAGCTACTATCCCAAACTTGCTGACGCCCCTGTTGTATTACATAATTACCATTTGTTTTTCCTGGTGGAAACAGTTAAGTTCTAGTCTCCTAGCATACAATTCAATTTTTGTTAAAGGGGGAAAAAAAACCCACATCTGTTGGTGTGTGTGTGTGTGTGTGTTACATACACAAAGATATGTATCTAAAACTGGAAGCACGTACACAAAGCTCCTGATGGTGACTAGCTCTGCAAGAGGGTGGGGAGGATGGATATCTACTTCACGGATCATCTTTTTCTTTCATTTTATTTTATTTCTTTTCAGTGTTCCAGAATTCATTGTTTATGCATCACACCCAGTGCTCCAAACAATCCGTGCCCTCCTCAATACCCACCACCAGGCTCACGAATTATCTTCTGCTACATTGTACAATTCTGATTTTTCCTAATGATCATTTTGGCCACTGAAAACGAATGACTGATGATGTATTTTAAAAGTAGAGCTTTTCTAAGTTTTCCAAGAGTCAGTTTCCAGTTTCCCAGGGAAGCTTGTTTTGAACTGTTAAATTTAATAAGATTATGGGCCAAGGCCTTGGGAAAAAATACAAGTCTATAAAAATCAAGGTTATTTTTGCTCAGGTCCTTGGTACAGTTCAGTGAGTTGGGAAGCAAAGCAATTCTGCTCTCATGGTCAACACGCGTGCTCCCTGTCTTCAGACGACACCAGTGGTGCCTTGCTATTTGTTTGCATGTAAGGGGCTTCATTTCATGTTTTCTGAAACTTAGGTTGTACTTATAATCATGACCCCGCATGGACACAGCTTCTGTGACAGACTGGCCATCTGGAGAGAAAATTGTAGTAGAGTGGACCCTTGAACAATGTAGGTTTGGACGGCATGGGTCTCCTTATATGTGGATGTTTTCTATAAATACAGACAGTACTGTAAATGTATTATCTTTTCCTTGTGATATTTTAATAACACTTTCTTTAGTGTGTTGTAAGAATACAAATGTGAGGGGCGCCTGGGTGGCTCAGTGGGTTAAAGCCTCTGCCTTCGGCTCAGGTCATGATCCCAGGGTCCTGGGATCGAGCCCTGCATCGGGCTCTCTGCTCAGCAGGGAGCCTGCTTCCCCCTCTCTCTCTGCCTGCCTCTCTGCCTATTTGTGATCTCTGTCTGTCAAATAAATAAATAAAATCTTAAAAAAAAAAGTATACAGATGTGACACAGATGAAGTACAAAATACGTGTCCATCAACTGGATGTCCTTGGGGAGGCTTCTGGTCAACAGCAGGCTCTTAGTAGCGAAGTTTCAGAGGGGACAAAAGTAAAACACAGATTTTCAGCTGTATGGGATGTTGGCACCCCTAACCCCTGCACTGTTCCAGAGTCAACTGGGTGAATGCACTGCTCATTCTTGAAATGCTTTAAAATTCAAGGCACTCTTTGTTCCAGTATGTTGACTAAGTGAAATTTGACTTCACTCTTGATAATGCTTCTTTTTTATGTTTTCTAGCTTTCCGAAGTATTTAATCTCCTATTTTATTTTTTTAGATAAGTAAGTTATACATCTAAATGTAAATAGAAGTAAATCCCTTTCTCTCTCCACGAAGATGGGGCAAGTTTCTGGCTGTTACTATAATGTCATGATCTAGGGCATTGGAGTCGCGAAGTCTTTTCTTAAGACTTTCAAAAAGATACAATTAGAAAAAACAACAACAACACAGCAAAAAGCAGTAAAGAAAGCAGGCTTAGAAAATTCGTGATGGTAATTCACCGGAAGTATCTTTGGGGTCTTTGATACTTTGCTTTGGTTTGGTTTGGTGTTTAATTTTTCTGCTTGAGGATACGTGAGAAATATATTAACTCAACCCCTGAGCAAAGGCTGTGGTGATAGATCTTCAGTCTTCTTTGGCCGGACGAGAGGTTATGACTAAGCATACGTGTTCTGGTCCAACATTAGTGGGTGTGCAGGAGTTTGCTGGAAATGTACATACGCACATCTGCGTCTTGGCCATACCCTTGTTCTTGGATCCATCTTCAATACTCTGTTCTCCAGCTTCCTGGGACTGAAACCTCCCCACAGCGGGGACCATAATGGGAGGGGCTCATGGGAGGACAGGAAGCACCATATGGTCACTTGGAAAGTTCATGGTAGGGTGGGTGAAGAATTTTCTACTTGAGGTCAATGGTGCAACTAATTTTCAGGTCCATCGGCAAGGGCGTCCGAAGACAGCTGTTCCTGCTGCGGACTCCCAGGGTCCATGTGGGCTCATAATAAATTCTAATGCGGGTTTTCCTTGGAACATCTAGGCTCCAGATCCCTGACCGAGTTGTCAATGCAGCTTGATTGAACAGCTGGGTCTGGAGATTAAAACAGGAGGCTCATTTCTAACTAACAAACTCACAAACCAAAAGGTTTAGGTGCTTGATATATGGAAACAGCTGGAATATGTTTGGTTTGGACAAGGAAGCTGTGATCTTTGCTATTCATTTATCCATCCATGGAGGCAGCCATCACCTATCCCAATCTATCTACGAATGATAGTATTTCCCTAAAAAGAAATGGCTTGCGCAGAGTTTGAGAAGACAATATTGAGATGGTACTATTTTTGGAAGACGACATCTGTGGAGGTATTGTGAGTATCAGTGACACAGTCTAGCCCGGGAAGTGGGGGGCAGGGCATTCACAGTGGGGTGCCGGGTCTGCATAGCCTCACCCCGCACAGGTGGAGCCCATCAGCCAAAACTTGCGGAACATCCGCTGCTGGGAGTGAGACCGTCAAGAGTCAGGGGAACCGGCGTGGAGTCCGCCCTGACCCCTCTGCCTTTCGGGGGAGTTTCCTTTGAAAATGCAGACTTTTTGCGTGGAATTGAAAGGGCAAATCACATTCTCCCACTTCCCCCCATCGCTCCCCCATCGCTTCCCCCACCCCACCCCCCAGCTGAATAGGATGTCCCAGCCTCCTAGACCTTTGTAAGCACTGTTGTGAAGCTTTCCCTGGGTCTTTGTGAGGTCAAGGCGGTCGTGCTTGTGCGGGAGATGTCTCGGAAGACGGTCCCGTTCTTGTTCTCGGCAGCCCGGAGGAGGAGAATGTGGAAACTTTTGGGGGCTGTTGGGGCCGAGAGCAGGTCCTCTATGCCGCGGGGCCGTGAGGCGCTCACAGCTTCTAGGCATCGTGACTTTGGAAACGGTTCTCGGGAAACTGTTAGGGCCCCTCCATGGGCTCTGACCGCGGCTCCTCGTCGTGGCTGGCGTGGGAGTGTGTGCACGCGTGTGGATGCTGGTACCGGCCCGACGTCTGGGGGAAGAGGACGAGCAGGCACGGAGAGGGCTGCTGGGGGGGCACTTCCACCTGGTCTGCTCTCGAGCATCCTCAGAGCGTATTTGGGAGGCAAACTCCAGCAGGGGGCGGGCACCAACCACGGGAGTGGGAAGCCCTCCTGCTGCCCAGCAGCTCTGTGACGGGAGCAGGGATGGTCTCGTGGTTGCGGGGTGTCTCTTCCCCTCGGGCTCACTGCGCTCTGCGGTCTCGCGCTGTCAACAAACCTCACTCACTGCCTGGCAGCTCCCCTTCGTGGTTGTTCTAGAACCTTGGGGGACGCTGCTCCACTCTCACGAGGTGGCGGTGTGGAAAGTGCAGGGCTGGGGCAGAAAGGTGGGGGACAGGCCCGGGAGAGGACTGGCTGCTGTCCCCTCAGCTGGGACTGGAGTTCTAGTGGGGATCCTGATGGGGGTGGGGGCCCAACAGAGGAGCAGCTGGTGGGGGGGCTGGGCAGCCCCTGGCAGATTAACTGAATTTCACACAAAGAGGGGAACCACCCTGGGGGCCTGGGTGGCTCAGGCGGTTGAGCATCTGACTCTTGATTTTGGCTCAGGTCTTGATCTCGGGGTCATGAGATGGAGCTCCGCGTTGGGCTCCGCGCCGGCACAGGGTCGGCTTGAGACTCTTTCTCCCTCTCCCTCTGCCCCTCCCCACCTCAAATACATAAATAAAATCTTAAAAGAAAAAGAGTGGAACCATTCTTTTGTCGACTAGGAGGGGACCCCGACAGTCAATTAGTGGTCACAAATAACATAACGCTGGGTCAGTTGTTGAAGGCCAGAAAACCGCCACGTGAAACCACAGAGAGGAAAGCGAGTATTCATGCGTCGCTGGCAGAAGGAGCCAGTGAAGGATCCTTGGAGAACGGACCTGACTTCTGCGGACGCGATAAGCTCGGGGGTGACGGGCACGTGGCGAGCCGGAGTCTCTCTGTTTTTGGAGCATCGGTGGTTTCTCTCTCAGAGAAAACCGGCTCGTAGTTCCATTGGCTTCTGTTTTTTCGCTCACTGAAATCATACACCAAGTAATGATTAATAGCTCAAAGTCAAGACGGGAGGAAGTATTGATCTGAAGAAAGCACTTTTCTCAATTGCTACCAGCTTTGGAAACCGAAATTGACAGCAAGCCTTCTGGGTCCTTGCAAGAAATCCATGGGATTGATAAAAGGCTCATCAGGGGCTGAGCTAAGAAACCGGTTGGGAAAGAAAAGCTGAACCAGTAAATGACAAGCGTGCGGATGGATGTCTGCGGACAAGCCCATGTCACAGAGAGGCTCCCGGTGCTGGGAGGCCCCGTGGGGACGCCTGCTGGAACGCTGCTGCGGCGTGTCGCCAGTCATAAGTGATGGCAAAGTGGCCTGCACGAGTGGGTGCCGTGGGCTCCACCCCAAAGACTTCTCCGTAAATTCCCGCCGCATGGGAGGGGCTGGTGGGCTGGTGAGCTTCTCCCTCCACTCCCAGGAGGAGCCTGGAATCTGTGACGCAAAACTTACTGATAAGAGAGGGGGTGGGCTGTGCTTCCCGCAGGTCTGGGGAGGATCTGCCGGTCCCGCCTGTGGGCTCCAGTAGACGACGCGGGAGCAGTGAGGCAGGAGGGGCTGCTTCCACACAGACCCACGCTGCCTCCATGAAGCCCCTTGCAGCCGCCTTCCTAACACCCACCAATGATCTCACCATCTTCCTGCTTTAGAATCCCCATTGTTGTAGAAGTTAGTGCGAGCTTCTACAGCTCATCTGGGTTGAACGGAATCATCCCAGCTCCACACCAAGCCATGCCACTAAAGAAAACAAAGAGGAAAGCAAAAACTATTCTTTGGAGCGGTTTTAGGTTCACAGCAAAACTGTGAACAAAGTCCAGAGTTTCTGTAGACTCCCGGCCCCACACGAGCACAGCCTGCCCACTACCCACCCCCACCCCCAACGGTGCGTCTGTTACAACGGAGGGACTGTGGCCATGGTCAAAGTCTGTAGCTTGCGTTAGGGTCCCCTCTGCGGGTTTGCACAGGTGTGTAATGAGTACCCACAGACCAGTTTCTCTGCCCCAGAAACCTTCCGAGCCCCTGTTCATGTCGGAAGAGGGCAGCTTGCAGGGAACGCAAAGAAGAGGGCCAGGGTCAGGATGTGCTGGAAATGACCAGAGGAGAGGGTGGATTCAAGTTCTCCACCCTGAGGGAGCCTTTCAGATTGGTGGGTGACAGGATGGCACGGCCAAGTGTAGATTCGACGATCAGGGCTTTGTGTCTGTGTACTTCTTTCTTGTATTCCCAGTGCCTGGCACATCCCAGGTGCTCAGTAAACACCTGCCAGGTGAACGAGCCAGACTCCACCTAGGGAGGACAGAATTTGAGTTGAGTCGGCTTCCCCGGCCGTGATCTTCAGCCTCGGGAGCTGATCGCGCGATCCTCTATCCGGAGGAAATCAGCTCGCCTAGCTGAGCCTGACTCAGCACAGATGCCTCAAGTCTTAGAAATGGGGGCGTTTGGGAGTAAACAACCAGTTTACTTATGTTATCTTATATTATCTGGTCTCGGAAAGCAGCAGACACACAGTTTGCCTTAAAAGCACAGGCGGGCTACGCGACTGCAGGGGGGAGCAGAGGGGTGCGCAGACCTGGGCTGGCTGAGCATGAGGCCTCCCGGGACAGCATGTGGGCAGGCCCCGCCCCACACCTTCCGGGACAGATCTCGGGGTCCCTCTGCAACCTGTTTTTTAAAAAAACAAGTCTTCCCCGTGTGATTCTGATGATCCATGGGTTGGCTTGCCAAGGCCGGTATAGAAAATAACCAGGTAGGACGCCTTAGACTCGGACGAACGCCGTCAGTTGAAAGGGACGTTGATGTTCTTTGGAGGCTGGGGCCGACTTCATGAAGGTAAACTGAGGCGCGTCTGTTTGTGTGGGTGAGGGGCTCTCTCACCGCCCGCCACCTGCAGATTCCCGGTCCCGAGCACTGCCCTGCCGAGAGGTGCACCCGCATTTCAGGGAGCTGGCGCTATCCCCTGACCCACCTGCTTGGTCCCCTGCATCCTTGGCCCCAAGCACCACCAGCTGAGGTTTACAACAACACGCCTTGATTTCCTTCCTTTTCTGGAGGCCAGACGCCCAGCAAGAGCCTCACTGGGCTGGCGTCCAGGTGTTGGCAGGGCTGGGTCCTCCTGAGGCTCCTGGGGAGAACCCCTTCCTCACCTCCTCCAGCTTCTGGTGGCCGCGCACCTCAGTTGTGGCCTCCCCACATGCACCTCTGCCCACCTTGCCATGCTTCCTCCTCCTCGTCCCCAGGCCCATCGCCCTCTGCCTCCCTCCTAAGGAAGGACACTTTTGCTGCCCGCCAGGGTCCTCTCTCCACCTCAGGGTCCTCCATCTCTCCCACCTGCGAAGTCCCTTCCGTCACATCAGGAAGTGTTCACGGGTTTCACGAGTCAGGACGTGGACATCACCAGCCGTCACCAGCCGGCCCCCCACCACCGCAGTCTAAACGGACAAACAAACGCAGGCATCTAACAAGTTCACTCACCTGCTAAGCATAACTGAAGTCAGCTGCCCTGAGCGGTGAGCGTTTTGTGTGATGGGAGGTGAGCTGCAGAGCCCGGGACAGGACTGGGAATACGCGCAGAGGCCACCGGGTCTGAGGACGCAAAGCCCAGCGTGGGCAGGGCGGAAGGGAAGGGGCACAAGAGTGCGGGGGCCAGTGTCACCTGCTTGTGCCAGGAGGTGTCTGAGGGAAGGGCGAGTGTGCTGAACTTCTCTGCCCCCTCCCATGTGGCCACGAGGCTGGTGTGCATGGGACACGCTAGGAACGTCACTTGCAGCCTGTCCCTGAAAGCCGGCGCTCTGCTCAGCCCCCAAGCTCCCGGAAGGAAAGGCTGGATTTTCGCTTTGTGTTTTGTCCTTTTCAGCTGAAGCCACAAGGCTCTAAGCCACATTCTTCTGCAAAGCAAGATCACACGAAGGAGAAAGGAGAACGGGGGAGCTCGAAAGGGAGACCAGCAGATTACAAATCACCGAGAGCCTTTCGACAAGGCCCTGTTGGTGAGGTTGAAAGGAAGGCAATGTTTTTTAAAAATACCTCTAGATTATGAACAGAAAGTCTTCGACCTTAAATAACTATTAAAAAAAAGACATTTTTTCCCCTTAAAGCAATAAGTGAATAATATTTTTGTCTTGGACACCAAATAAAGTCACTTTAGATGAAAAACTCCTCTGAGCTGCTAATGCTTGGAACCCACTTAAAAATAGGGTGTCCGCAGCCCCTCCGCGGGTGTGTGGGAATGTGTTCTTCCTCTGCGAGCTTCCAAAGGGAAGATAGGCTGTGGAACCGGCATGAGGCCAAGGGGAGAGCCCTAGTGAGGTCGGGCCAGGGGCCTCTGGGGAGCGGGCGGGATCACAAGGGGCCACTGGAGTCTGTGTTGGGAAGGAAAGCGTGTCGCTGGGCCCTGGACAGCCCCTGGCCCTTGCGGGCCCAATCCTGGCTGCTCCGGCCGCTCTCAGAGAGATTCGCCCCCCATTCCATGGAGTGCCGGCCTGGGGTCTGGGCTGCGCACGGGGGTCCACGTGAGAGGCGCATGGCACAGACGAGGCCACCCACAGCACAGGCAAGGCTGCTCACAGCATCGTGGCCAACCCTGAGCCACCCATGGACAGAGCCTCGTGCTCCCGGACGACACTGGGGCCTGAAGGCACCCAGCCAGGTGGCTTCAGATCCTGTCACCCCTGCCACCCAGCCTCAGCCTCTCCACGTGGGATTAGATGCTGTCTCCACCCCAGAGGTGCTCAGCACAGAGCCGGCCACACAGCCTGGGCCCCCAGGACTCTCAGCCGTCCACATCGCAGGCCTGCACAGAGCCCGGCATGGACATGATGGCTCCAGTGATGCTGGGGGGTCTCCCTGGAACCGTGTTTTCCAGACCAGAGCCTCGGCACAGAGATGGCGCCGATGGGAGGCCCAAGCTGCTGGAAGCCGCCAGTGTCCCCACGACCTGACTTGGCTGGTTAGAAGCAGCCCCTCCTGCTTGTGTCCTGGTGACACAGATGGCACAGATGGCGGTGGTCTCCACACAACATGACCACACCAGGACCATTGGGTCCACCCTGTCACCATGCCAGATATGCCAACAGCGGCCGGCTCTGAAACTGGGGAGCTGGGCCTGGGGCTGCCTCCTCTTGCTGCCGGGCTGCTCCCGGGGGTGGGGGTTCGGGGCTGGCCCACGGAGCAGTCGCTCGGGGGCGGGAGGAGAAGCCAGGACGAGCCGGTGCAGCCCGGATTCTTCCCCGTCCGGAGGTTTCATCCAGGGAGTGGCCCTGTGGCTGGAAACAATGACAACAATGCAGAGACGCTCTGGGGTCTGGTCATTGTCCAAGTCAAATGGCCAAAATCAGGGGAAAGTAGAGGCAAGGCCACGGGGTCAAAGAGAAGCCGGGCTGCGGGACCAGTGACCGGACTGAGAAAACACGCGAGGACAGCTGAGCCCATTTGCGTCGCCTCCCTCGGTCCCAGCTGTCAGGTGGCCCGCGCGGGGCTTGGGCTGACAAACGTGTCACGCCGCACACACACGGCTTGGTCTGGAGCACGTCGTGAGCCGTTCCCGTTACTGTGTCTGTCTGAGGGGCATGGAGGGAACAAACCTGTGACGTCCTGACCTTCCGCATAGCCAGGTCCCCCGAGAAGGTGGGGGGCGCCCCACGCCGTCCGGGACACTCTGAGCGGACACAGAGCTCTCACCAGGAGCCCCAACACCTAATGCCATCGCCTTGGGGATTAAGCTTCAGGTTATGAATTTGGAGGGGACACGAACATTCAGGCAGCAGTGACAG
This sequence comes from Enhydra lutris kenyoni, assembly GCF_002288905.1. Lineage (NCBI taxonomy): Eukaryota > Metazoa > Chordata > Mammalia > Carnivora > Mustelidae > Enhydra > Enhydra lutris. The sequence goes on from NW_019154120.1 coordinate 4,612,752, forward strand.
CCTCTTGAAAACGCTCATCCTCGCAGCTGCACTCCTGTGCAGGTCTCCTTCCCGAGACAGAAACTGCCGCTACCACGCAACAGGTATCCCTTCCCGATCCAGCACTGGTCTGCACTGGGAGGCTGGGCGGCCTCTAGATCTCCAGCAGCTTCCCCGAAAGCTTGTAGGCTGAAGGCAGGCAGGTGCTTTCCAGCTGCGCATGGCGGGGTGGGGTGTGGAGGGATGACAGACAACAGCAGCAGCAACGGCTCTTTATTAGTCGGTCCACCTTTTTTCTCTCCTTTTACAGATAACCCGCAAAAGAGGCCTTTCTGGCTCTTTGTGACCTGTAGTGGCCGCTACAGCCTTTTACTTGTCCTTCACCTCCTGCCCCCCGGGGGCGGGGCAGGGGCCCATGCCTTGGGCTACAAAGCTGGGGGCCCTAGAGAGGGCAGTGTCAGGGCCCCTGGGTGGGTGGGGTGGGGACAGACACTGGGCTCCCTGGAAAGGCAGGTGTGTCTGGGTCCCTGTCCCCACAGGGGGAGCTGTGGAGGCATCGGCCAGCGCAGGGTGACGGACGTAGTGGGGGGCTGTCCCCTGGGGCTCAGCCGTAGGCTCCCGTGTGACACAGAGAGCTGCGGACGGCTGAAACTGAGAGGGGCTGCCGGATCCCTACGCACTGAGGAGCCCCACGGACATTCGTGGCTTTGCCCCCACTCACGCTGGGGACTCGCAGCCTGCCTTGTGGACCCCGAGCAGGGAGCTCATCAGTCTCCTTGGATTGGGGAGGGGGTGGGCGTCCATCCTGTGGCCTGAGCCGCTGAGTCAGTGTGTGCGTACGGAGCTCCCCTCTGCAGTGGGGAAGGCGGAAGACAACAAAAGTCAATTGCTGGGAAATGTTTCCTAAGACTTTGTCTCTCCCTCCTTCTACCCCCAACCCCGCACCATCTACCCAACCCCTCTCTCCCTTCTTCTTCCTCCTCTTCTCTGTTCTGCTCCCCTCTGCTCCCTAGTGAGGCCATGAGACCGTCACGGGGGACAGGCTGGGGACCGCCGCCCTCCCCCTGCCAGAGTGCTCTTTTGTTCTTGCTTGGGGGGCCTGCAGCGCCCCCGGGGTCGGGGTCGGGGAGAGAAGACACACCCAGGGTAGCAGCTCTGGGAACCGGATACCCAGCACAGGGACGGGCCACCCGCTGAGAGCCGCGGCAAGCTATTTGGGTCATCGATGAGATCAAACAAGCCATTATAGTCCAGTGAATGGCCGGCTCTGAAAAGACGGAGAAGGAGCTTTTGCCGGAGCGTCCCAGAATCCACCGGTCGGAAAGGACCTAAAGCCTTCAGTCTAATCGCTCAGATCAGCGAACTGCTGGAGTTTCCTCTGGCGGGTTCCCTGCCCTCCAGCTCTCTCAATACATGGGCTTTTCAAGTGCCTGGGAAACCCGTCCTGGCAAGGGGGCCTGGTAGCGTGTTCTAAGTTGTACAGAAATTTCTCAGATGAATCCAAATCAGTTTCTCTTTAGCTTCTACCTGTGAATCTTATTTTACCCCCGAGGCCATGCAGAATAATTCTCCTTCCACTTCCACTCCGTTGTTCAGCTACCATTCTAGAGGGGCCAGAATGTCCTGGTGGCCCGGAACAGGGACGTTGATCCCGGGTGGACCCCAGGCAGAATTCCCAGCTTTGCCATTTTCCAGTGAGTGACCCTGGGCAAGTGACCTAATGTCACTGGGTACAAGACTCTGCATTTTTAAGTGAGCCTTAGAGATACCCCTCCTTCCAGAAGCCATGAGAATTGTGGAGATGTCTGTGTGGCAAGGCAAGGAGCAGCTGCCTGGTGCTGGAGTGCCGGGGTGGGTGGGGGCTGGCACAGAGTTGGACCTGAGATCCAAGGGAGGCACGGAGGCTGCCCCCCTCCCCAGCCAGCAGAGCGCTGCAGCTTCCGGGCTTGAAGAGCAGACTGCTGGCCCTTGGACAGCTGGACATGGTCATTTTGTCAACTGAAAATTCCAGCTCTGCCCCGGGACCTCAGACTCCTGGTCAGCGTGACATGGCGGGGGAGCTGATATGGGAGGACCACCTCCTGCCCCCCAGTCACAGGATGGCCCTGCTCCAAACACAGAAAAATGCTTGACACAATAATGACACATTTGGAAATGCAGATCTAGGCTGACAATTCTCCAGGGCCAAAGAGAAGGGAACTCAAAGCTGTAGCTGAGAACCAGAGTGGAAACTCGGTGGCCTGACAGGCTCTCAGAACTCTGCCTCGCAGGCAGAAAGGAAGGAAGATGAGGCACAGGCGCCCTCTCTCCACTGCCCTGCACCCCCCTACCCCACTCAGCACAGAATTGGAATTTGACATTCATGGGGAGCCAGGAAAGGCCGTCTCACCTGTGAGCGGGGGTAAGAAAATTCTGCCTGTCTGCCTGGGGATATGGCTCCCAAGCATGCCTCTCCCTCTGGGTCATAGGTGGAAACAGAGTCAGCAGAGGTCTGGGGCACTTGCGGGGGCAGGATCTGAACCACACCACCTGCAAGCTGTGGCAACCCTGAGCTGAGACATTCACCTATGAACCTGGTCCAGCAATGGTGAAGTCCAGGGAGCCCTGCAGGGTGTCCCCACAGCCCAGGGCAGGTAAAGGGACTGTGTGTGGAAATAGTTCATGCTGACGTTGACTTCACTGCCAAGCAGCACGCATCATGCAAAGAAACATGGTGCTGCATGAGAGCAAACGGCTGCAGCAGGGAGGACAAAGCACCTCCCCAGAAGCACCAGGAAAGAACAGTCTGGAAGAGATGTCCGGGCACATATGCTCGAAATCTTAAAACCGAGGAGGCAAGGAACGAGCACAGGAAGACCCAGGAAGGAATGAATAAAACTTCTGGGATAGGAAGTAAGGTTATTCTAAAGAGAGCTCAGTAGACGGCAGCACAGTAAGTTAGATGCCACTGAAGAGAGCGCTGCTGAATGGGAGAACGTGATGGGGAAGTCCCCTTCCAGCACACACAGCCAGAGAGGGAAGACAGGACAGAGACTCGGAGCAACGTGACAGACCTAATGAAGACCTGCAGCGCACGCCTACAGGCCACATGGAGGGGCTCCTTCAGGAGAAGGGAGTGCACAGAACGGGGAAGGTGAATTTGAAGAAACAAAGGCTGGGAGTTTTTAGAGGTTAGGGAAGACAAGTCTTCAGGATGAAGAAGCACACAACGTCCCAGCAGGAAAAATAAAAACAACTCCAGTTTTAGACTCACCATGATGAAACAATGGAATATTAAAAATAAAGACCAGCTTCAGAGAGAAGTAACATCCCTTACAAAGGGGTGACAATTTGACTAAAAACACGTTTCTTGTCAGTAATAATAAATGCCAGTAAGTAATATTGAGAGAAAATAATTGTCAGCTTGGAGTTCTGTCCTCAGCTGCCTTATCGGTCAGGAACAACAGTGAAATAACACGTTCAGTCTGAGACATTTGCCAGGCTAAGCCCTTTCTGAAATAATTACTACAGGGTGTATCCAGTAAGAAGGGAATGGGACTCCTGCAAGACAATGGGACAATTTGTTAAAAAGCACAAATTCGGGGAAACTTAAAAACAAGGTGGGACTAAAATAAATTAAAAATAATGTGGAAAATGGGAGGCAGTGAGGAATGAACACATTCTGAGGGAGTGGTTTTGTTCCTGAAAATAATGGGAGTTTTAATTAGATTTAATTTTGAATGTGAAGAATGAATTGCAGAAGATTTCATGGAGAAGCTTACTGTGCAAGGAGAGAGAGAGAGGGAGAGAGAGAGAGAGTTGCTACTGCTGTGTAAAAAAGTTCCTTGAACGCAGTGGCATGAAAACCAGACATTTTTCTATGCTCACAGACTCTGGGCATTATGGTCTGGAAAGGCCACAGCAGGCACTGCCCTCCTGTGAGGCAGGAAGACCCACTTCCAAGCTGGTTCCTTCCCTTGAAGTCTGGCGTCCAGTCTGAGCATGGTCTGAGCCGCTGCACATGTTCTGCTCGGGGCCTGGCCTTCTTGGGGCTATATTGGGTTCTGAGCAGGAGCATGCAGATGGTATTTGATCCCAACGTAGAAAGTTCTCGGTCTTCATGGTGCAAGAACATTCTTGTTACTGGTATCCTTTCCATACTGTTCAAAGGAAAACAAAGCAGTCCTAGATAGAAAAAGAGAATGTCCTGTTTATAACACTCACGTACGAGTGAGGAGGGGTCGGTACCCTGGAGCTCAGTGCTGTCTCTGCCCTCTCTCCACTGCCTGGTCTTAGTTTTCACTCTTGGTCTTCACCACGAGTAGATGTCTGTGCGTTTTAAACCCAAGCGGTCAATGTATCTTCTTGATTTGCTCAGTTATTATTTAAGATAAAGCTGTGGATTTATTGCCTGCCTTGGAAAACAGACAACACGCATGGATGGCATTAAGCCACCACAGGGAAAATGATGGTGGCATTTCTAGAATGAGACTGTGACAACGTCCATGCATGCTAACTACAGGTTTATGGGTCTTCTGATTGCTCTCTTGGAGAGAAAGGTCCTACATAGAAACATGCAGATAGAAGCAAGCCTTTCCACTCATTTTCTGGAAATTGAGAAAATGTGTAGTCAATTGTCTGTGTAATAAAGTGTCCAGGGTTGTTGCAAAATTGACTATTTCACGGTGGAGATCATTCTCTGACCATTCCTTCATGGTTATAATACATATTTGATGCGAGAAAAAGTCCTCAACATGAGTGGACTTCACTTCCTACCTTTTAGGAAAAAAATAGAGAAAAGAAAAAGAGGCACAAATTAAATTCTTCTCCAGGTGACTTTTGAATGTGATGACGCAGCAACATTTAAAAATTGCTGATACAAATGGCCAACAAGCTCAGGTGCGGCTGAACATCCCTGACCGCGAGGACGCCCGTGTCAAAACCACAGTGAGGGGTGCCCAGCCGGTTCAGCCAGTGGAGCATGCAACTCAGTCTCGGGGGCGAATGAGTTTGAGCCCCGCGTCGGGCATGAAGCCTCCTTAAAATACAAAGCCACGCGGTGAGAATCCACTCTACAGCCACTTGGATGGCCGTCATGGAACACAGTGGAAACCAGCAAGTGTTGGCAGGGGTCTGGAGACCCCGGTCGGGCTCACATGCTGCTGGTGGGCATGCAGACGTGCAGCCGCTGTGGAAGATGGTTTGGCAGCTCCTCAACGTGTTAGACAGAGTGACCAGATGCCCCGACAATTCCACTCCGGGGTATACACTGAAAAGAACTTATACACGTGTTCAAATACTTGCCCACAGATACTCATAGCAGCGAGATTCACAATTGCCATGAGGTGGAAACAATGAAAAGGTCATCAGCAGGGGAACAGATAGAACAGGATGGCTCCCCACACCACGCGGTGTCACTCGGCCATCAAAGGGAACGAGGCACTGGCACACGCAACCATTAGAATGATCTTTGGAACGTGCTACGACAAAGAAGCCAGATACCAAAGGCTGCGTGTCATAAAGATGCCTCTTATGGGACGTGTCCAGAGCTGGCAATCCAGGGGGGACAGCAAGCACATCAGTGGGGGGGCGGGGGGCAGAGGGAGATGGAGAGTGACTGCTGAACGGGCAGGGCTTTTATCTGGGGGTGATGAAAACGTTTTGGAACTAGGTAGCGGTGATGTACAACGTTCTGAGTATACTGAATGCCAACTAATTGTACACTCTAGTTCAAAAGGTAAATTTTATGTCATGTGTGTTTTACTATAATAAAAGAATTGCAGACCAGAAAGCAGAGATGCACTATTTTTCCATCTCGCCATTCAGAGTAGACAGGCTTCTCAGTTCCCTAGATGGACTTCTCCGGGGACCCTTGCCTTCCGGCTGGGCTTGGGACACTGCACTACATCGGAATCAGAGACAGAGATAGTACTGCTGTGCCTCGGGCCAAACAAAACAGAAAATACAGCCCCAAGTCTCAAAAACAAACAAAAAAAAACCCAAAGATTTATTTCCTACACATAGAGCCTAATTTTTGGAAGTGAGAGTCCTTTGGTAGCCAGGGTCTGCCACCTCCACTGAGAAGGCTGGTTCCACTTGAGGGCAGAATTTCCAGATGCAGCTGGGAGTGAAAAATGGAAGTTATCCCCTTTACAGAAGAGCGGCAGCAGTGATGGAGGTGGGGAGAGGATGGGGGGCAGGCAGCGAGGGCTCCAGACCCTGTAGAGCTGAGCAGAGAAGGCTGCTGGTCACTTCTGACAACCCTGCTGTGGGGCTGGTGTGCTGTGGCAATGGGTCTCCCCTTCTAGGAACGTGCCCGGGAGGAATCACAGCCTGGGGGGTGCGAGTCTGAACAGTGTAGTTGTCCTGTTTTCTCTGCTGCAATGTCCCCCCTTTCACCTGCAGACTTTTGTTTATGCCTTAAGACTCAATTCCCATGGGAGACCCTGAGAACCCCTCAGCACTTGCCCAGCCAGAATCCGCCCCACCTGCCCTTATGGCTCATAGACCTTTCTATATCTCCTCCCTGAGCTTTGTGAGGTTGGTAACTCACAGCGATTCTTGCTTTCACTCCACTCCTCCCTTCCGGTCCGAATAAGTGCATCAGAGACCACTCCACTGGTCTACAGCGACCATTCTCTTCTTCCTTACTAACAAAATTCTAGTTTTATTAAAAGAGTTGGTGCACTTTTTTGGCCCTTCCCACCATCCTGGTTCCAGCTGCCTGCAAAGCTGATGTGACGACTGGAGCTCCAGCAGCTATCTTGGGTAATAAGGTGTTCTTGAGTATGGAAGCCACCGCTTGGATAGTGAAGCAGAGAACTTCATCTTGTCATCAGGGACCTGTCATGGACCATCACGGGCCAGCCTGGGGCTGCTTGTGGACTTCCTTTGCATGAGAGGGAAATACATATACATGTCATTTAAGCCACTATTATTTTGAATATTTCCATTATATGCAGCCCAAATTGAATGTTAAGTGGTACACTTGCATATCCTTGCATCCAAATTCTCCCACAAGTTCCAGAAGCATAGATAAATAATGTTCATTTTACTGACCACTGGAGAAGGATGTTATATTGCAAATCACATGAATTCCTAAAATCCCCATTAAAACACTTCCATTCTTTCTCCAAGATTATTTTCCCTACAGCAGCAGTTTCATCCCTCTTCTTCCCCACTCCCTCCAAATCTCTTAATCATACCCAACCATTCTCTTCCCCAACCCACCCTCAAAGTTTTGTCAATCTGCACCCTCTAGCCTAGGCATCTGCTGGGTAAGACAAGACACCACTTGCTCACCAAGAACGTCTCCTGGGGCCTCGAGTCATTCTCCCATATTTGAGATGACAGTTACTTACTTCTACCTTTGTAGCCACGTCACTTCCTACCCCCCTCCCCGCTCACAGGGTGGGGTCCATCAGTGTGCAGAACCCCACAGACATCTGTATATCCACACTGCCTGGCAAAGATCCTCGGATGGCAGACTTCTACTCAGTCCACCTGCTACCCCTTTCTTGGGGCCACACTCGCGACTGTAGCCTTCACAGTCAGTAAGTCTGCTGTGTCTTCGTCATGGAAAGAATGGGCTGTACCAAGTTACACCCTGAGCCACCGCAAGTTCTTCACTCCTCTTGACCCGCGCTTGGGGGGCTGTATATCATCTCCTTTTTGGTGTCTTTCTAAATGGGGTGCAGGACAGAAGGACCAACTTCAATTGGCCTATAAGCTACAAATTTTGAAGCTAATGTATGTCTAGGCTTCATGTGTTTTTGTGGGCTTTGCTCTTGTGCTTTCATTGGCTTTATCCCAAGCCTCTTGGGCAATTATTTTTGGCTCATTCAGTGAATGGCTTTAAATCAACTTTTTCTGTTCCAAATGCTTAATATAGGGCTTGTCCACTGCAGTGTTCATAGTATTATTGGAAAGTGTCTCTTATATGTAAATCTTTCTGTCCCGAGTTGGTTGTCTCCATGCAGGTGAATTACACACCCTATTTGCCTAGCTGGACAGACAATTCTCTTTTTAGAAAATATTTATTTGAGAGAGAGAGAAAGAGGGAGCGGGGAGAGAGGCAGTGGCAGAGGAAAAGAGAATCTCAAGCAGCCTCTCTGATGAGTGAGCAACCCCTGACCTCACCGCCCACGGGATCGCGACCTGAGCCGAAACCAAGAGTTGAACACTTAACTGACTGAACCACCCAGGCGGCACCCCCCGCTCCGCCCCACAGCAATTCTAAGTGAGTTCTCCACTAGAGGGGCTGTTTCTCACATCCCATGTCCACAGAGGAGGCAGGGACCAAGAACCTGTGCTAGGATTTCCACAGTATTCAATCTATTCAGAACTTCGGAGGCCTTCGGAGTCCCTAAAGATGTGTGGTCCACAACAGGAGTGAAGGGGCCCCCTGCACGCCTCGGGGTGGAGAAAACCCTCAGGCAGGGCTGCTCGCACTGCAAACGGGAGCCCCGGTTAACGACACGCCTGCCACAGGTCGGGAGAGACCATCGTGCCCATGCACTGATCAGAGTGAGGGTGTGGGGAACTCAGGCTGGTGTCCCAGTCGGGGGCTGGGGATGAGGGTGTCAGACTTCCTGGTCAGGGGCTGGGTGCAGGGGATTCAGGCTGCTGTCCCGGTAGGAGCCTGGGTGGGGGGCGACTCTGACTCTTTCACATTTTCTCTCTGATTCCTTCTCTTTCTGCTGCAGCAAATAACCACACACTCTTACACGCTTAAGGTGACCCAGATTAACTATCTTACAGTTGTGGAGAAGTCTGACACGGGTCCAGTGGGCTACAATCAAGGTGCCGGCAGGAATGCGCTCCCCCAGGGGCTCTGGGGGGACCCATTTCCTTGCTTTCTTCAGCTTCTAGAGGCCACTCAATTCCTTGGCTTATGGCTCCTTCCCCTTTCTTAAGCCAGAAACGTGCCATCTTCAAATCTCTATTTCCCTCCCCTCGGCCCCATCTTCACTCTCACTCTCCCGCCTCCCTCTTCCCACTAGAAGGACCTTGCATGGGGACCCACTGAATATTCCAAGATAATGTTCCCACCCAAGATTCTTAACTCAATCACATCTGCAGAATACGCCATATAAGGTAACATACCATAGTTTCTGGGAGTTAGGACCATGGGGCCATCACTCTCTCACCCCTCCCTGTGCACTAAGGAGACCCTGGAGGCAATTCCTATGCTGCTTCTTCTAACTTCTGCCCCTCCCACCTCCAAATCCAGCACAGGCGTTACAGCCAGTGGCTAGATGACTTGGTCAGGCCTTGATTGACTAAGTCCGATGAAAAGCTTCTCCTGGCCATTGACTTTCCCCTTACAGAACGAGATCCCACATCCCTCCCTCTGGCTTGTTTTTGAATCTCGATTTCTCTATGATCAACTTCCACCTAATTTTTATGCTTGTGGATTGCATGAGAAAACTCCAGAGCTTACAGAGAAAAGGGACGAGAAGGGCTGGTCCCCGAGGAGCCCCGATTCTTCTGACTCTGCTCCCCGAGTACAGCTGTGGGGAGGGAGTGAGGAGGCTCCGTGGCAAGGTGAGCAGTCTGGAACCGGATGACTTTAGGCGTGGAAATGTGCTCAAACTTCAAATCATTGCCGCAGTCTGCTGGCTTTCTCCTCTTTTAGGCTGGTTTCCTTAATAGTTCTCTGCTATTCCCTTGAAAAATAATAACCTTTACGTAACTCTGTGGCTGGAAACACAAGATAAACCCACTGGTTGTTTAGGAAATGTGAATTTTAAGACTATGAAGCAAAAAAAAAAAAAAAAAAAGGACCATGTTGCTTAGGGAGCTGGAGATTCTCAAAATGATGTATGTGGACACTATTCTGTCTGAAAGGTGACAGTTTTAAAGCTTAGGAATTTTCTTTAAAAACAAAATCCAAAGTGGTTCGTAGTCCCTCTTTTTTATTTTAAAAGCTCCCCCCTCCAAATGATTCTGCTTAATCACTTTAAATACAATGAACAGAGATACGGGGGTGGGGGTGGGGACCGCCACACACCCTGTGGTTCGCACCCGGAGCTCGAGGACAGAAGCCAGTCTTGGATTCCTCCACAGCTGCCTGAAGTTACCTGAGAAACACACTGTTGGCCCAGAGGCTGCAAGCGCCCTGGCCCTGCCCCAGACCCGTGGCATCCGGGGTCCCCACCTCAGCAGACAAGTCCCCACAGGACAGTCATGGGGTCTGGCCTGCAGGGGCTGGTGTCATCTTCAGGGCCACCTCCCAGGGCTGAGCTGGGAGCTTCAAGAACAGGATCCTTCCTCCTGCCTTTCCCCACCCATGCGGATACATCAAATCCCACAATTAGCAACGCATTCCTTTTACATTAAGCATTACCTCCCCTTTTTAAAATAGAAGAGACTGAGAAACACTGTCGCTTACGTTGTGCTCTTCTGGGGACCGGCCAGGGCATCCCTCAGACCAGCAGCTACTTTGACTGCACAACTGAGGAGAAAGGGTCACGGCTCCCGCACACGACACTCCGTGTCATTTGAAAGGATACAACCCTCTAAACAATACTGTCTGAATGTTCTGGAATGAGATGTCCAAGTATGAGGAAGATGGGATTTACCGTGTCAGAGGAAAACAACACAAGAGATTTGTGCATTCTGCCTGTGCAAGTCTACTGGGGTGAAGGGCTTCCTTCTTCTGTTGCTAGTGGCGTGGGCGGCCGCAGAATGTAACCACTTGATGCGGGGTTATAATCCAGTTTTGTGCTGAGGAAGCGCCCACCCCCCCTAGATTTTACACACAGGGATGAACCTGGACGGAATGTCATGAGAATTCCGCTCTCCCTCACATACTCCAAACTCACTTAACTTGTCTGGAAAGGAGCCACCTGCTCACGGAGAGGTGCTGAGAAATAAACACCTTAAAAACACTTAAAAGTGCTTTTCGCAATTGCAGGGTTATCTAAGTCACAAACACTTGCTAATCATTATTTTCCCAGGCTCTTAATTTCTCCAGGTGCCAGAGAAATGCAAGATTAAATTAAACATTAGCAGATACCTTGAGTGCTGTGTTTTGAATGTTGACACATTAACTGTGGTATTTCAAGTTGGGAAACACGAGAGCATAATATGTAAATTGGAATCCTAAGTACTCAACCACGCTCTCCCTGGGAACTCTTATAATAGATGTGAGTAGCGATGTTTCTTGAGAATAAGCCTGGAGATCTGGAACTGGGCAAATGTTTTCCAAGTCTAACAAGAGAATATGGTGTGTGTTAGAGACTTCAAGCATTTTTCTTTCCTGTGCGTTCTCATGGCATTGGGATCTGTCCCTCATTTTCTGCCAGTGGGGGCTGGAGCCCTGCGTTGATCTAGAGGCGAGCGCTAGGTGCCCTGGGATTTAACAGGGCACCTGAGCAGGCCCCTCCCTCCCCAATACCAGCCTATCATGACATTGTGTAGGTCAGTGTGTTATATTTATGTTATTTTGACCAAAGAATATTTATTCATCGATGAACCAAGAGCAATTTGCTGTGCAAAGTTCTTTTCCTTGAACTTTAAAATCATCTTTTTTTTTTTTTTTGCTTACTTGATTTCCTTGTTTTTATTATGAATTCAGCCTCAGAATGTTCTGCATCTGTCCAAATCTCCTCTCAAGACACGTGGAGGCACTGATTTCACTCTCTGAGCAGGTCTGAGACCTGTCTGCTCTGTCTGGGTCTGACAGGTGCCTGCAGGCCATCAGAACACACCTGGGAACCCCCTTTGCTGGGATGCTCCAGGCTCTCCTCATTGCCTTTCTGTCCTGGGTCCCTTACTTCCCGTGTCCCCATCTTCCACTTTCTCGTTTGGGGGAAGCACATTTTCTAGTAGATTTCCTAGAAAGCAACGTGGGAAGTTAGACCTTGTGTGTCTAAAATATCTTGATCTCTCTGAAATGTGGTTGACAGTTTGGCTGGACATAGACTCCTAAATCAGAAATTTAATTTTTCTTCAGAATACCAGTGAATTGATTTCATTGCCTTCTAGTTCCCATGGCTGGGATGTGACTTTTTTTTATTCCTGTGGGTGTGTGTGTCACCTATTTTTTCTCTCTGGACATCTGTACGATTTTTGTTTTGTTTTGCGCTTCCAATGTTGCAAAATTTCAGTCATCATGTTGGGTGCTCAGTGGGTCCTTCTAGTTAGGAAACTCATGTCTTGTACTTTCAGAAGTTTTCTTGAATTATTTCTTTGATGATTTCCTCTCTGAGGCCCTGGATGGCACCTCAGCTTCATTCGCACCTGAGATTTGACCCCCGGAGGAACACGTGTTGGGAGCACCTTGTACACAGAAGGCCCTCAATCAGTTCTCTGTTGAATGAATGAGTACGGGATAGTGGGAGCAAGGTTTGGGTGGCTCCCGAGAGGCCCCATGACTGTGGGGGAGGAGGGACTGAGGTACGTGTCTTCCTTCTCCCCTTGCCCTTTCCTTCACAAAGTTACCAAGTGCCCACGAGTCATCAGCCAGCCTCGAGTGAAGTCTGTTAGGGCCTGTTAGGGCCTCTCATTGGACCCCAACCTGCCTTCACACCTTCCCTCCCACAGCGTCTCCTCACCAGCCCTACTGGGGTCCGCCAGGGGCTGTCTGTGCCCAAACAGACCTGTAAGCACACCCTTCCTCAGCCTGTGCCTCAGGTCTCCCCCAACCAGCCCGGGAGGGACATTCGTCCCCCACCCTCCTTGGGCACCCCTGTCCGCACTCGCTCACGGGGCTCTGCTACGTGTGCTGTGAGGCAAAGCTGTTTTCCCCATGTACACACTCCCTGCGGAAGAGGCCGCATTTTCCTGGAACTGGGGGACAGGAAACCTGACTCTCGCAGCACTGTCACCCCAGGAGCTGATAGTCAGGAAGCCCCCGGCTCAGGGTCTCTCTCCTCAACACCACCAGCATCTGGGGTGGATGCTTCTGCTGTCAGGGGCTGAGGGAACAGCCTCCACATCATGCCTCTCCAGGAATTTCCACCATTGCTTTCTTAAAAACACATTCTTTCCTGAATTTCTTCTTTATAATCATCTTAGAAGAAACTGTGCAGGCTCCCACGTCTTACCTTGTGCCAATGCAAACTGCCGGATCCACCCAGAAAACAGGTCTGGGCTGCTCAACAGGCCAGTAGAAGCCTCTGGGCTACAAATGCAGACTACAATGAAGAAGTCTGCACTATGATGTGTGGACAGGGACATTCAGAGCATGACTTTATTGTAGAAGTCCCCTGTGATGATGGCTGGGGCCCTGACGACCGTAGACAGTTGCCAACTGCTCTGTCCTAAAGTGACAGGAGCAAGGCCAGTGGCCTAAGGACACATAGTCACTCACGGAGAAGCTGAGCTGTTACCCTGGCTTGGCAGCCTCATGGGACATGGAGGTTCCCAATACTCCTTAGGGACACTTGAGAATGTATGACATCTTCTCTCATTATGGCTGTGGTTAGGTCAGGACTTCTGGAATCCAAACCAGAGCCTGATGGAGAAGTGAAATAAAATGTGAGGGTTCGAACAGAGCTTCTCAAGATGTCCACAGAAGCACATGTGATCTTCTCAGATGTGGGACGGATGTGGCTAGAAATTTCCAGTTAAGGAATGTGGGTAGACTTCATGGACTTTAAGTCCCCCAAGAAGAAATAACCTTCAACAGAGAATAAAAAGTGCCCTCCAGCTGGTCACCATTAAAGTTGCTGCAGGCTACCACATGACTTCTTAAGCCACTTTATGGCCCCTGTTCTATCCCACTTCCGCTTTCCAAGGACAACATTCTGGGTGACAGGAAAACAAAAACCAAACAGCTCCTTTTCTCCCTTTAAACACTACTACATTGCCTAGGATTGATGACTTTAATGACTTAGAGCAATTTAAACTACCAATTCCATAATTTCTTCACTCAGTTCTATCAATTGCTCCTTTGTTAGGTCACAAGGCAGGGACCTGTACAGTGTTTCCTGAGGATGACTTTGATGTGATCAAAGAGGAACCCATCTCGGCCATGAGTTCTCTATGGAAACCAGTGTCTCAAAACTTAGCAGAATTAAAGTGTTGTGAGAACTAAGTTGAATAAGCACTTTCCAGGGGCCATTGTGGTTAGAGAAGAGAGGAAGATAGAGGCATTAGGAGCTGGCCTTAGACATCAATAGGCACCCCCGTGCATTCAGAAGATGAATTTACGTTCTAGCTCCTCAGGGCAGGTGAAGCAGAACCCACAATTCCCAGCTCATGTTCCAGCCCAACACCTGACTCTCTTCCTCACTGAACAATAGTAATAAAAGGTGATGCCCCTGGGGGAGACCAGCTATCAGGTTATATGTATATACCTTCATTGAAGAGAGAATTGTAATTAAAATTCTAAAGTTAAGTTCCTGCAATATCTTAAGAGATAGGAATTTGAACTGGTCTTTAAAGCTGAATGTCTATTTCTTCTGGGAAGCCACTCCTTATGGGTAGAGACCCTCTTCTGGGAAAGAGATGTTTGCAACCCTATGGCTCTGGCTCCAGGGAGGCTAAACTCTGCATAATAATGCAAAGGTTGTAATTATTGTGGTCAGTGTCTCATTTCTGCAGACTGTGATTCTTTAGAGTAATTTCCTTTTCCAAATATGGATTTAGACTACAGTGTGCCAATATTTTCTTGCTTGTTTTTGTGGAATTGGTGCATAGCTCTTCACAGGCATTGTCGAGAAAAAAATCCACAGGCTAGAAGACATGCATGCTGGCCTGATCTTCTTTTCACTCCAATGTACTGGAGAGAAATCACTGAAAAAGAAAAAGACAATGAAGTCAGGCAAGGCAAGATGAGGTCAGGTAAAAAACTGGGCTTGGGGTAGCACAGTACACAGACTATATCTTGGGCTATAAAATAAGCCTCAGTAAATGAAAGTGAATGACCACAGTAGCATTAAACTAGAAAACAATGACAGAAAGAGATCTTCAAAAGCTACAAATATTTGGAAACTAAACAATGAGTTTCTAAATAGAATTTGTAAGTATTTTAAGCTGAATGAAGATGAAAATACAATAAGCCAAAATTGTGGGATGCAGCTAAAGCAGGGCTTAGAGGGACTTGCATAGCCCTGAAGGCTTCCGCAAGAAGGAGCGGACACCCGTGATCTCAGCTTGCATTATAGCAGTTAACCACTAAGTCCTGGCAGCTCTACTTTGGGGAGACTTCTTAACCAGTTTGTTTCTCCACATCATGTGACTGCAGTCCCCGACGGGATCCCCCATCTCCAGTCTAGCCTTCCCCCAGCCTCAGTCTCCAGTCTCTCCTGTCCAGCTGCTCTCACTGCCCTTTCTGTCTCATGTTCCAGCCCTGCTGGTCTTCTCTGGCTCCTTGGAGTTCTCGTGCCTTCCTCCGAGTCTTCTCACACAGCTGTTTCTCCACCCCCACCACCCGTACCTCCAGTTTACCCCACTAATTCCCACCCACAGAAATACCCTAGCTTGAACTTCCTTTCTTTCCAGAAGCCATGCTCCTGCTATCGCTCCCGTGATGGCACAGAGAGCTTCCTTCATGGTAGCATTCGACGCATCCTCGAAATGTGTTGCCCTGTCTCTCTTCCCCGTGGGTGGGACGCCAGCAACCAGCCCTTTTATATTTGATATTGCATATCTGGCTTCCAGCATAACTTCTGTGCCTTGTAGACGCTAAAGGAATATTTGAAAATGAATGAAAGCCTACTTTAGTGGAAATATGACCGCTATGTTTATGGTTACAGGTCGATGAGGTCCGGATTTTTGGGTCACAGCCTGCAGTCCACGTCAGTGGTTTCCAGGCATCCACTGGCTCTTCCAGCCTGACAACAGCCCTGAATTCTACTTGGGAATCTGCGTGGTTCCCGGGATCCAGACACTCACCCTGGCTCTAGTAATTACTTAAATACCATTAAGAAAGCTGATCTGCTTGTGGCTTCGACTGCTTGAAGACGCAATTTCTCAATTAAATGAGTTATTGGGATTCCCTAAAAGGATCCAGGGCCCTCCGGTTTCGTCATCTTCCCATCATGAGGTAACTGGGTGATTGCCCAGTGCTCTAGAAAGAGCAAAAGCAACAACTTGGCACATGTCAGAATCAAACATGCCTAACACCATGAGGAGATGCAACAGATAAGAATAAAAAGGGAAAAACTAATGTGGAATTCATCTAAATTTAAATATCACTCCTTCAATATTTTTGCATGTATCAAGCAAAAGGAAATGGCTGTCTGGACAAAAGAGAAAATGCTGTGTCCTGCCACATCTATTTTTCAAAGTAACGTGACATATCTTCTTCCTGATGACACAGATAGTTCACGCTCGTCATAACACTTGGGACATTTTAAAAAGGTATAGAAAAAAGAGAGATCACCCAGAACAGGACACAGAGTAACCACCATCAGTAACTCCTTTCAGGAGTTTTTATACATATGATACAGATGTATATTTTCCTCTTCAACATTCATATGTAGGTCTTTGTATCTCCGTGTGTCTGCGTACATGACTCCAAGAAGCAGCCTGTGCAGCCTCCGTTTTAAAGACGTGCTATCACTTACAAGAAATACTTCTATTGTTGAACATGCAGGTGTTTAAGTTTCTGCTGTTGGAAATTACTCGGCGCTGAGCACGCTGAATATTTATCTTCACAAGAACCTCTGCTCAAAGCACAGGTCAGCCGGGGCACCTGGGTGGCTCAGTGGGTTAAGCCTCTGCCTTCGGCTCAGGTCATGATCTCAGGGTCCTGGGATCGAGCCCCACATCGGGCTCTCTGCTCAACGGGGAGCCTGCTTCCTCCTCTCTCTCTGTCTCTCTGCCTACTTGGGATCTCTGTCAAATAAATAAATAAAATATTTTTTAAAAAAATCACAGGTTGGCTTCTCCTGTGTTGGATCCTCTCTTCCCTTCTCAAGCAAGGACACTCCTGCCACCTCAGCGTTCCCTGCTTGAGAACGTGTGCCATCGGCGTGCGAACATTCTCTGGGGGCTTCCGTCTTGCACGGAGTCTCTCTCGCCCCATGCGCTCCCCAGCTGCCCCCCCACCCCCGCTGCAGCCACTGAGGCGCTGCCTTAATACCATGCCGGGTTCACCCCCGGGGCCTCGCCTCTGTCACCTGCATCTGCTCTGGGCGGCGAGAGCTCCAGCCCTCAGGGAAAACAGCTTTTCTGTCTCTGCCTGTCTATGCGTTTCTCTGTCCTCTGTGTCCCTGACCTGCGGGCACCGTTCCGCAGCGCACGCCTTCCCTCCAGAGATGGTCCCGGCTTCTGGTGCGCACCACACCACTGTGTCGGTCCTCCCACTTCCACACCCATTGCTGGTCTTCTCCTTCGGCTTGTCCGAAACTGTTGGGGGTATCTTAGGGTCACATCTCGGGCCTCTTCCCTTCTACACCTCGCCTGGGTAATCTTACTCTCTCCCAGGACTTTAACTACCAGTGATCTGCTGATGACTGCAAACATGTCTCTTCGGACCAGAACGTTCTCCAGATGCACAGATTAACAGTCCACGTGATACGTGCCCTGGATGTCCGTTAGGCATCTCAAGCCTAACTGCTAAAACAAAAACATGTATTTTCTCCATCTCTCCAAAATATCTCCGTCCTTCCCCTCACCTTCTGCGACTCAGGAACTCCCACAATGGGTCACTGGTTTTTCAAAGCAAAAATGTAGGATTCATGCTGATTTCTCTCTTTTTCTCACCTTCACATCCAACCCACTGTGAGGTTCCTTTGTCTACCTCCGTAATGTTTTTGAGTTCGGTCTGACTCTCCATCTCTACGGGTTCTCTGCTCATCGAAAGCCTTCACTGTGCCGTGCCTGCACGACCTGGCGGGTGCTTCACTGCACTCCAGGCTTTAGGTCTGGTCCACGTGTGACCAGCTCTCCACACACCCCGCAGCGCGGCCTCCTTACTGGCCCCCCACTGCACCTGCCATCTGGCCTCTGCTCTCCGCTCCGTGTCACCTCCTCCAGCTCTTCCACGGGTTCTCGAGCCACCTAAGCAGTCTTGCTCCTCCTCTCCCATGTGCCCTTTCTCACCCCAGGGCCTTTGTGCTTGCTGTTCCTCCTCCTTGGAACATTCTGCTCCCAATCTCCACAGGACTGCTTCCTTCTTATCACTGGGACTCACCTCACATGTCACTTTACAATTGAAAGTTGGCTCTCCTTTCACATACCAATTCCAGAGTCTGAGAAACTTGCCCACATGCAAATCACACACAAAACAGACGAAAAACAAAGAAAAATGCCAACTGGAAATAATCCGAAGTCCATCAATGGTGGGATGGATAAACTGTGGTATATCCCCACGATGGGATCGTACAGAAGGGAAAGGAATGAACAAGACAAGGGCACCAGCATGGTTGGACCTCAAGTCGTGACGGTGAACGAGAGAATGAAGTCACAGAAGAATGCATGTGGTGTGGAGTTCACCGACACGACTTCAAATACATTGTGTGGGGATATGGCCACGTATGTGGTAAAACTATGATGAAAAGCAAGAGATTAACAAAGTAGTCAAGGGGATGGTGACTTTCCTTCCATGGGGACAGCAAGGGGCACATAGGGAGCCTCTGAAGTTCAGTAAGGTTGTCCCTTAAAGTGGAGAATAGGATAAGATAGTTCATTTTTTATCTTTAATTTACACATGCATACTTTCTAAGTGCTTTTGAATCCATGGCATTTTTTACAATAAAAAGTTTTTTTTTTAAAGATGGGACTATAAAGCAACAGAATTACTTTTTCCTTAGCATTATGATAATAATGCAAACAGTGCTTACTCTGTGTATCTTGGTTCCCTCACTGTTGAGTTGAAAGAACTGAACTCCTCAGCCAACATTGTCTTTCTGTTCTTACATTCTGTCGTTCAGCACAGAGCAGGCTGGTTGAAGAGACCTCGAGAGGACATCTGGTGTATCTCCATACTTTCCAGAAGAATTGCCAGTTAATTAAAACCAGTCCAGACAAAAGTGAACAAGTTTGATTCGGAAATCCCACTCTCTGTCTTCCCAGGAAGAAATTACACAGCCTTGTTATATAATTAAATGTCTGAAAATTCTTCCGACTTACATAGCTGGTTTACACTTTGAGGCCTCGTTTCAAACAATGGGACAATACATCCAAAGTTGGAAAGTTTGGGGAGACTAAGTCCAAAAGGGGATGCCCATCAGCTATGTCATGTCTCCCCACACCCAGACGGAGCTCTGTACCTGCTCCTAGAGCACAACCTGACGGGCGCACACGAGGAGACGAACTCTGGGCACATGGGCTCTTGGGCCAAATAAAATCCCCGTCAAGCTGACGGCACAAACACAGTGTTCGGTGATCTCTCAAAGGAGAACCTGCCTGAGTGTGTCAGAGTTCGGATGTCAGGGACCGCAAAGCCGTGTGTTCCCACAGAACTACTTTCTGACTCCGGGAAGAAGTGTTCCGTTTCTCAGAGCCCCAGAGATCGACCCGCACTGGAAATCAGGCTCGCCAGAGCTCAATTTAGTCGTCGTGTGACCTGACGGGGTATAGGCAACCTGGCGTATTGAATATCCTGCTTCGTGTTGTTTTTATTCTCAATTTCATCTAGCTGTTTCCTCGGGGACTGCAGAGCAAGAGCGGGCGGCGAAGTAATGAAATGTGGTAAATGTGGTCAAAGAGAAATAGGACTAAAAATGCTTCCCTTCCTTCCATCTCAGCGGCCCCATCAGAGCGAGGCTGACTTTGGTTTGCAAAGTCCCAGACTCGACCCCGGGAGGAGAGAGGCGAGCGGAGTTCCCTGCGGTGGGACACGCAGAGCTCGCAGTTTTGTGACCCACAAGCTCCGTTTTGCGGACACGCCGGGAACGTCCGGGTCATGACCATCACCTGCCACTGACACCAGGTGCCCGCGCCGGCTCGCGGGAGCTCACGGCACCTGGAGCGGCGCCCTGCGTGGGCAGCCCGTGGCCTCGTCAGCAGCTCGGAGGCCCCGCGTGGCCGGGGCGAGGTTGGCGGCGAAACATGGGGACGCCGGGAGGACTCTGGAAGCGTCGGTCTTGGCGTCCAAGGGGACAGGCCTTTGCCGGTCACGGAGAGGAGCCCAGGCCGGCTCGTCCTGCGGGGCTCAGCGCCGCGCTGGGAGGACGTCTGGGTCCCCCGGCCGAGAGTGAGGCCCGGGGAGACGCGGGAGGGAAGGACTGGCCTCCGCGCCGGCTCTCCAAGGGCGGCCCCTGGCGTCCGAGCTGCATGCGCCGCTGCCCGGCCTCCGTCCACCCGCAGATCCCCCGAGTGCGGCGACAAGTGTCTGCACGCGGGGCTCGCTCGGAGCGTGAGGCAGAGGGAAGGCGGCGAGCTGCTTGCCGAGGAGAGGCGCGCGGGGCTCGCCAACACCCACGGGACGATCCGGAGACCGTGTCTCCTAAAGACCCACACGCCACACCCGAACGACCTTGACGGTCGCGACCGTGCGGTGTGGCGGGACACGATGGCGCACTGCAGGCTCCGTTCGTCCCCGGCCAGTTGATCGGGCCCCTCGGCCTCGCCCGGCCCCACGTGGTTCCAAGTCAGGGACAGGGAGGTCCTCGCGGACGCAGGGAAGGAAGGGGAAGGGCCACGACGACGCTCACGGGTCCCCTGAGAGGGAAACGCCGGGTGCCGGGGGTCCGCAGGCTTCCCGGGGGACCCAGGTCCGTGGGAAACACGCGTGGGCGCCAACCAGGGACCAAGACCTGGCGCTGTCACCCCCAGCCGGGAGGTCAGGAGTTGCCGAGCCGCAGCCCGGAAACAGCCGTCCCCACGTCCCGGGCACCGGCCCGCCAGCCCCGCGCGAACGGCCTCCGGCACAGCCGGAGACATGCAGCCAGCCCAGCGCCGACCCCGCGCCTGTCCTCATCCTCCTGTCCCCGGGGCCGCCGCGGCGCAGCCCCGATCCCGCACGGGGCCGCGGTACTGGTCGCCCACGGCCGTGTAACACGCCGACCCCGAAGCTCCGCAGCGTGCAGCGACCGTGAGCGTCGCTCTCTCGTGCTCTGAGGGCCCAGTGCCCAGGCCCCGAGTGGCTTGGCCGCGGGAGAGGCCGCCAGGGCCCGAAGCAGCCCGAAGCTGCTGGACGGGAGCATGGCGGGGTGGGCGGGGGGGCGCATCTCGCAGGTTCCCACGGCCGCTCCTGCGACTCTGCAAGCTGGGCACACCCCGCCGACTCTCCCCTCCGACTTGCGAGAGTGACAGCAACTTTAAGTCCTGTCCCCCCCAAACCCCATTCCCAAATAACTAGGTTTTTTGTTTTGGGTTTCTTTTTTTTTTCTTTTTCTTTTTTTTTTGGGGGGGGCAGGGGTGGGGGCATTTCCCTCCTCTCTTTACAGTTTCCGTGATGCCTTAGGACTTGGCTGTTCCTTAAATAACACTTCCTATATTCCACAGTATGACGACTTATACTGGCCTTTCAAGTTAATAAAGGAATGGTTTTCTAATCCACTGTTGTTCTTTGCATCAAACCCTGAAGCAAATCCATGAAATAAAAAAAAATACTACCTTAGACTCATATTGGTCACCCCTCGCTGCCATAGGACTTCCCTCCCCGTTTTACTCAGGACAAGTCCTCAGCAACCTCATTACATGAATAAGGCTTGAATAAAACGAAGTCGGGAGCAGAGATTATAGGGTTTTTCCCCCCAGAGAACACAGATGAATTGATCTTAAAACTGGGGTCCACAAAGTAAAAACCATGCGATATGACTGTAGACCAAAGGTCAATTCACTCTTTCACACTCACCATTTCTAGTTAAAACTCCTCAAAGCATCTGACCTGATTCGACCACTTAGTTGCATGCTATAGGGCCACAGTTCTGTTGCGCTCTGCCCTTACCACTCAGCCCATATGCCTCTGCTGGGACTTTGTTTTGAGCCTAGGGTCCTCCTTCTCTGCTGCTCTCTTGCAACCTGCTGTCCCTGTATCTCCGAAAGCAGTTCACTCTGAGAGTGCGGGGCACACACCATCCTCCGGAGAATGGTCAGAACGCAATCCTTACCTCTACAGCCCAACTTGGCTATCTTACGGTCCCAAAGGAAAGCCCCTTCAGTATTCTACACTACATGAAGATAGTTTTCCATTTTTCTCTTTAAGAAACAAAACCCTGTGTAATATAACACACATTGAAAAGTACATAAATATATAGCTACAGTTTAATGAATAAGTCAATGTCTGTATAACTACCACCGAGGACAAGAAATAGAACAGATATTGCTAGCATCCCGGAAGAACTGCCCTGCCATCTACCTGCCCCAGCCATACTCCCTTCTCTCCCTCATGGCGTACCATTATGCTGGATTTATAAATAATAATTCCCTTGATTTTCTTTATAATTTTTACATGGTTCTTTTGCTTGATCTGACTTGAGTTCACTGCTTTGATGATAGGTTCATTTACTATAAAGTTTGGTAAGAAAACCATATTTTTAAAGCTCCAATTGTCAATACATTGCTTTTTCTTCTTTCCCCAAAAGGCATATGTAGAGGCATATGTAGGTTGCAGAAACTTTTATCTTGCTTATGTGATTTTTAAGGATTATACGGTTGTCTGAAGGGAATTAACACTTACATTAGCAAAGATTTCTTTGTCTAATATATTGCAGCCTTTAAACAACATTGAGAGGAAGAGTAAGATATTAATTATAGCAAAAATCCTTAAACAACATGGATGAATTTTTTCTGTTTTTGAACTTCACATCTCACTTATCATGTAAGATTCATAATGGTCATTTAGATTGCCTTTGAACCATTATGAACAGTAGTAGTATAAAATATTATCTATATATTGGTGTACTGGTATATATACCAGTAGTGTGTGTGTGTGTGTGTGTATGATATTTATATATTGGTCAACTGGTCTCTTCTGTTTCAGTGGTTTTTTTTTTTTAAAGATTTTATTTATTTATTTGACAGAGAGATCACAAGCAGGCAGAGAGGCAGGCAGAGAGAGGAGGAAGCAGGCTCCCCTAGAGAGCAGAGAGCCCGATGTGGGGCTCGATCCCAGGACTCCAAGATCATGACCTGAGCCGAAGGCAGCGGCTTAACCCACTGAGCCACCCAGGCGCCCCAGTTTCAGTGGTTTTTTAATCTGAACACCAGTATCATGTTTTACTTATCATAGCTTTTTATAAATCTTGCTATATGGAGAGCAAGTTCTCTCTCTCCTTGTTTTCTGTTAAGAGTCTTTGTTTGTGACTTCTGCATGCCCATATCAATTTTAGAGTAAGCTTATCAAGTTCTAAAAATAAACATGTTGAAGTGTGGCCCAAAATCACAACTGAAGCTCTCCATTTTCCAGTCCATAAACATGGCACAGCCCTCCATTTACTTTGATATTAATACCATTCAAAACCATTTAGTTTTCTCCCCAAAGTTTTTGATATTTCTGGCATTTTTATAGTTCTGATATTATTTTAAATTCTTGGTTTGAGTTTTCTTGGATCACCTTGGTGAATCTGGGCAGAGATCCACTGGGGCCCATGTTTTTCTCCTATTCTTCTCACACCAAGGTAGTGCACCCCCACAGTCTCGGGGGGGTGGCAGCTGATGGTGCCTTCACCTTGGACACAGTCTTTCAGGGTCCCAGCAAAACAGGTCTATTGCAGAGTGAGGTGGGCATCTCCAGTAGGCTCCCTGCCTCTGGCAGGCACTCAGCGTTTACATTTCTTTTCCTTCATTCTTCAACATCATCAAAATGCAGCTCCATTTCCAGTCCAGGTTACCAAATATCTTAAGAGCAGAAGTGATTTTGAATTCTCTGTTTACCTTTCTGGTTTTCTCTTAGCATTTACAGTGGTAATTCCTTCTGTCATTTTGGTTCTTGAATGTTTCTATGAACTTTAAAAAAATGTTTCCAGTGTTATTAGTTGTTTTCTGTGACAGGTTTAGTTTAAATAATCTAGCATCTAGCCTGCCATTATCGAAAACAGGAACTCGTCGAGGAAGCTAGTTTTCAAATTCTGACTCAGATGAAAACAAGTTCACCAAGTCCAGAGCTGAAAGCAGAAAAGAGGGTAGGGGAGGTTCTCTGCTTGATACAAGTCCCATGTTTATTTATCTCAGTATGGCAACACTGGTACAGAGCAAAACTAGGAATGGATTTGGGAAAAAAAATTTTTTTTAATAAAATTTTTAATGGCTTTAACAGTATGTTTATAAAATCCCATTGTATCACTCATTTTACCTAAATGATTATGTTAATGATGTTTCCTCGAAGTGTAGGTCCAGGATTTTAAGGTAACTTATCTTTCAGAAATTTAAATATTTTATTCCTAAATTTTTTATTGGTGAGATAAGTAGATATATAATAAACCACAGAACCAATAATGTTTTGCCAAGTTTCTCCTTAATTAGAACTGCAGATTCTACTACTTTTATATAGGAATACAGGCTACCAACTAGAAATAATCCCCATAGATTCTCTGGAAAAAAAGCTAGTGGAACAAAATTTTTAAATATTATGCGCACACTACATGTAATTTCTTTTATGGAAAAACATCAATATCAAAACATTCTTTGAATATTTAAAATCAGAAACTAAATAATATAATTAATCTATAACAGCAGCCAGGAAGATCTTTGTAGAATACAATAAAATACTGATGCTTTTGTGGTGTGTGTGTGTGACTACGAAAATTTTCTCTGGCAGAAAACAGAACAAAAGAAACATGCAATATTAAGAAAATCAATCACGAACATTCCTCTTAAACACAAAGCTAATAAGCAAGATGATCAACTGTTTATGAATTTTTCCATTATTGGCAGCAGGTTCTAAACTTTTAAAAAATCAGAGAGGAAAAGCTTAAGATGGGAAAATCCCATCCACCTGATACATTCTCAACAAGTGTTTGCTCCTGAAGTGTTTGACCCTCTCGTTCCAGTTCACGAATGTCCCTTTGATCTTGCCATCCCTTTGAACCACAGTGCATGGGTCCTTCCTCCACAGCCAGACCTCCTGCAGGGACCCCAGCACTTGCTTCCCATGCACCTGACCATCTCCCCTTTGAACTGGAGACCACAGCCTGCTGTCTCTCAAGTCTCCTCCTGGCCATTGCGCTGATGCTGACCTTGCCATCTCCATGCTGTCCTTTCCTTAGCTCTGGGATACCTCATCTCTCTTTCTGACCTTATCTTGACTGCTCTTCTCTGCACCATCTCCCTTTCCCCATTCCTTACACACCAATATTGCATACTCGAAATTGTCATTCATCATCTCTTCACTCCCTATGCTCCCATGCATCTTCAATAGTTCTATGTGGATGATATCCCAAACTCAATTTCCCTGAGCTTTAATATAGTCGGTCTATCCTGTATTTATGGTGGGTCTTTATCTTCTGCTAATGCCACTAACTCAGTTTACGATGGACTGAATCCACCATCTTCTGTTAGATTTTCCCCCCCA
Organism: Enhydra lutris kenyoni; assembly: GCF_002288905.1. Lineage (NCBI taxonomy): Eukaryota > Metazoa > Chordata > Mammalia > Carnivora > Mustelidae > Enhydra > Enhydra lutris. Next base: position 4,638,067 of record NW_019154120.1, read on the forward strand.
CGACTCCATTTTCTGTATTTTTGAAAGGTGACCTTCTTACAGTGGTTCAAGATTGAAAATCCAGCTTCACCTGTGGCCCTACCTCCTCACCCAGTTTCCCTGATGGCCACTTCTAGGTCTGTCAGTACTTATTTTCTATTCTCTGCTGCCAGGACTAAGTTTCTGGAAGAGCCTCCCCATGATTATACTACCCAGCCTAAAACTCTTCTTTACCACTGTGGTCTGGTCTGAAGTCATTCTGGTCCCCATATGAAGTTCACACTAACCACATGAGGACCCATATTCACTGTTTCTAAACATGGGTACCTTTTCGTGCCTTTTCTCATTTGATTTCTCTTTGGATTGCCCTTCCTCCCATTCCTCCTGTGTCCCAAATGTGTCTGGCACAACTATTGTTCAGCTTTCAAAATCCTTGGGTACCCAGAGCCAGTCAGCAAGAGAAACAGAAAATTTGTGTCCAGAGTTGTAAGATTACGGACACTGTATGAAAATATGGTTTCAAGAAGGGGAAAATCAAAGGATAATATTGTTAAGGGTGATTAACAACGATTCAGAGAAGTCCACTTATGACATTTCTCGAAAGAGCTGCCTACACTCGTGATTTCCAATTCTCCCTTCTCCCTTCACCCAGTCAGGCTTTTGCCTCCATCACTCCATAGATCTGCTCATCATCAATGGCCCCCATATTGTGAAATGCCACAATCAGTCCCTAGTCCTGCTCCTTTTCATCTTTAGTGAGATATGATCAAGCCAAACACGCTGGAGTCATCTTCAGCCCCTGTCTTTCTCTCAACCCCTAAGCCAGCGTACGGTGTCATTCTCAACCAGCACAGAATCAACCACTCCTCATCTCTTCCACAGCTGCCATGGCAGCACACCACTTCCATCTTTGCCTGGATGACTGCACAGCCTCTGGGCTGGTTCCCCTTTCTCTTCTCTCATGCTCTCCCCTAGCCTCAGTCTATTCTCAATGCACCAGTCAGAATGAACCTGTTGAAAATCAAGTCAGACCATGTCACCCCTCTGATTCCAAACCCATCTCAGTCGGTGTAAAAGTAACTGTCTTTGCTTTGGCTGACAGGCCCAACATCATCAGATCTGATCTTCTGGTCTCCCTGCTCTGGCTCTTTTTACTCTAGCCACTCCTGGACATACATAGCCTGTTCCTTATGTCTTTCTCAAGGAAGCCTACCTTAACCATCTCCTTTTCTTTTCTCTATTTTTCCTTTTCATATACTTGCCATTTTCTAATACATTATATTGTCATGTTCATCATCTGTCTCTCTCAGTGTTCACTGATGTATCCAAGGCTAGTGTTCACTGAAATATCTCAAGCACCTACAATGGTGCTCAGCATGTAGTAGATACTAAATAAATACCTGTTGAGCAAAATGAAGAAACTTTTGAGAACAGAAGTTCTGTGAAGTGGTGACGACCTAACTAGTTTACATGGACCCAGAAACAAATGCATGTGAAGAAATGGAACCATAAATGTAAAATAGCTTGGAATTTATCCAAGTCTTTCTATTCCTATATGTAGTCACTCCAGAACATGAAAATACACCTATCTGAATACCTTTATTTTCATATTTAAAATAAGACACTATGTAGGATACAACATGGACATTTTAAACATCAATACATAATGACATGACATCTTTAAACAGTTATAAGTACTGATCATTACTAAGTATCAGTAAATATATCGTCAATTCCAGCATAACACCAGATGATGTGCAATTTGGAAAAAAGAGCAAAAACTGGTTAGTGAACTCATTAGTAATAACTGACAAACCCATATATTTCACCTATTTGATAAGGTAAACAAATACAAAGAAAATAATATATAATACTGTATAATTTTAGTAAATATAGTAAACAAAAAATACTGTGAAATTGAAAATATAAATAGTACCCAAAAAACATTTTTCTATTTCTATGAAGAGGGCATATTGCCATAGGTTTTTATTTTTATTAATTTATTTATTTATTTTAGATTTTATTTATTTATTTGACAGAGAGATCATAAGTAGGCAGAGAGGCAGAGAGAGAGAGAGAGAGAGAGAGAGAGAAGCAGGCTCCCCGCTGAGCAGAGAGCCCCATGCTGGGCTCGATCCTAAGACCCTGAGATCATGACCTAGGCCGAAGGCAGAGGCTCAACCCACTGAGCCACCCAGGGGCCCCTGCCATAGGTTTTTAAAATGAAATGGCTAATCTTTTAAGGTTCTGCATATAAGCAAACATAAAATTATTTATGGTTTAAAACTGTAATGGTTCCAAAACTAGCATAGAATTGGAATATGTAGAATGATTTTGAGGACAGGGTGGAGGTGGTGTCCATATTGTATATAAATAAACAAAAATTTAAAGAAGTGCAATTCAGTTTTCCTTAATTAGATTTGGAATTACCCTGGCTTTCAAAATTATAATCTTTAAAAAGAACCAAAATCTTCATTAATTTTTTCAGTGAGTCTGAGCACAGCAATTTGGCCTGGAACCTCTTCTCTGAACACGAAATAGTAAATAATCTGTATGTTCATGTATCTCTATATCAAATCATATATATATATATATACACACATATATAATATGTACATGTATATCACATATACATATATATCAAATATACACATGTTACATATATTTTGTGTTAAGTTTTCCTTAAGATAAATATTATAAGATGAAAAATAAACTTACTTTATACCAGAAAACAGACTGATCCTAATAACATAAGCAGGCTTTGCCATGTAGATTAACACTTATCTAAATGAAATACTATCTTATAAATTAGTTTTAGACACTAATGGAGTAGAGGAGGAGCTAGTGAGATTATTTATATAAAGAGTTACTATTTATATAAAGAGATGCTACACACTAAGCAGTAGATTTATCTTTTTAATTATTTTGCTTAGTCTTATAATAAAGTTAAATCTTTTATTACCTAAGGCATGATGACTGGTCAGTAGCAGGAAGGCAGCTAGGAATGCAGGGAGCAGAGGGAAAGACTGGTTTCAAGGACATACATACTGTGACGACTGAGTAACCAAATATATCCTTATTCACAGTATTTTCACTGACAAATGTTGTCACCACAGCCTCACAAACACAATGACATACAATTTTTTTTTACCGCAGTCTACTAGTTCTCTACCATACCAGTTTTAGTATGAGCAAGGCCCACTCAAAATGGGCTTTAAACCAGCTGTGTTCCCTCTGAAAATGACAATATCTCAAAATAGAAATACTATGGGAAAAAGAAATGCTTACAGTAAAAGACATACAGTAAATTAACCAGGTGCAACTTCAAGAGCAAGAATTATATTTACAGGTTTGAAGTGGAGTTTGTATTCACTTTTGCCTTTAATTGCAGTGATTTAGTGAAGTAGCAAAAACAGTGAATCACATTTAAAAAAATCAAAGTTCAACTTACATTCAGCTCTCTGCTGGGTTTTTAAAAATACAATGAAGATTTCTTTCAGTAGATTAATGAAGATTTTGTATTTCTTTTAAGTATTTTTCAAAAATTACATCACATTTTGTAAATTAAACATATAAAATGTTTTTTAAAAGCCAGAATTAGGTGGGAAACTCTATTTCTGTTTCTCCCTTTTTAAAAGCTCAATAATAGGGGCCCCTGGGTGGCTCAGCGGGTTAAGCCTCTGCCTTCGGCTCAGGTCACGATCTCGGGGTCATAGGATCGAGTCCCACATCAGGCTCTCTGCTTGGAAGGGAGTCTGCTTTCTCCTCTCTCTCCCTCTCTGCCTGCCTCTCTGCCTACTTGTGATCTCTCTCTCTGTCAAATAAATAAAATCTTTAAAAAAACAAAAAGCTCAGTAATTTATTTGTAATATAGACCAAAAGATCATTGTTGGCATTTGCTTCACTGCACATACACCCCTAAGTCCTTGCTAGGAGCCCAGAGTGGGTTGGTTGGGGACTAGACTACACAGCCGATGGCAGTTTTGTTATTTCAGTAGCACAGAGCACATACGTATGGCTGAACAAATAAATCTTCACGCCACTATTTTAGTTGTATGACTGAAGGCTCTAGCTGTCCTGTGAAATAGGTTTTATGTTTACTGAGGGCTTTCCGTCAGTTTGCATGTTAGACTAAAGTAAAATTTAGTGAGTTAGTAAAGATACTATAAATAGGCCAAAAATGTATATACATACACATATTCTTTTTTTCTTTAAAATTATTCTATCCCTTGTTTGGTAGAGAGCTATACTGAAGTGTTTATGGATGAGCTGTCTGATGTACTGAATTTGCTTTTAAATAGGATAGTAAAAAAAAAGTGCATCTGTGAGAAATACAGGTGAAACAGAGTGGCAAAATATTAATAATTGTTAAAGCTGGGTGATGGCTCCTTAGAGAATCTTTATATTATTGTCTATATCTTCTAAAGCTTGAAATCTTCAATAATAAAAATAATACATTCAAATAAATCTCCATAAAAACAGTAAGGGCAAAATAAAAGTATTTTCAACTAACAAAACTACTGTATACTTAGATATTTTTAAAAATGTCTCTTCAAAACCTTTTTTTTGTTTTATTTAAAAAAATTTCTTTCATTTATTTATTTGACACAGACAGAGGGAGAGCACAAGTACAAGCAGGGGGACTGGCAGGCAGCAGAGAATGAGACTCCTAGCTGAGTAAGAAGCACAACATGCAGCTCGATCCCAGGATCCTGGGATCATGACCTAAGCTGAAGGCAGCCGCTTAACTGAGCCACCCAGATACCCTGTTCAAAACCGTATGTACAATATTGTTGCCACAGTGAACAACTGGAAAGAACTTAAGTGTCAATTAGTAGTGGCAGTGCATATAATATACCCACAAGCCACGGAATAAATACTAGGCATCCATGAAAACAACAACTGTGAAGTGATAAAGGAGGTTCCACAGCAGGCATGGAGCCTGATTCCATGCTCACAGGTGTGTCTGAATGTCCATCCCTGTTCAGAGTGGTTATCTCTGCAAAGAGGAATTACAGATTTGTTTTTTTATTTTTATTTTTTACTTTTCTCCTGAAAGTGTTTTGTATTACTCAATTTTTTTTACAAGGGTATATACTAACTTTATATATGACAGAAATTATTTTCTATAACAACATCCATAAATTTTCTCATTACGCTATTCTTTCTAGGTGATGGAATGATATAAAAATTATCCGAAGTCTTAAGTAAATCAAAATGGGAAAGGGCTGTATTTCTAAAAAAACGAAACAAAATAAAACAAAACTATGAAATCTGGAATCAATTTTTAAAAATGAAAATGAGAAATTTTAAGGCATTCTAGCACACACTTTTTTCCTTAGCCACCTATTGAGTGCATTAAAATATAAGTCAAAGAATACATAAAACACAAGATGCTTTAAAAAATAGGAACAGAATTAAGTACCTTTTAGTTAACTGAAATCAGGCTGAAATTCTATTACAGAAAGAAACAGCATTTATGAGAAAAAAGAAAATGTTTTCTAGTTTGTTCACAGGAATTTGAATTGAAAATAATCCAATAATTCCACACAAAAAAAGTATTTGTTGATATTTTATCTCAGAATAAAACAGATGGCAGAATGGAATAGAATGCAATTTCCAGATGCATGGTTTGTGAATTCTGTGCCTTCAACTCAGCATTATCAGCTAAATCTCAAGTTTCACTTTAGCCAGCACTGCGATTTTGTGGAGTAAATTTTAACTTAATGATTAACCTTTGAAACATCATATGAGGTTAATTATCTTGGGGAGAAGTCCCAAAGGTACATGTTCTGATGGTTGTGGAATCTTACATCTTTAGGCGGTCTGCTATTGCTATGCCCTCTTTTTAGTCTGTTTAGACCACAGAGCAGTGTGGGAACCAGCCAGCAGTGAGACCTCTCTCCACCTCATCCCTCTGCAGGGGCCTTTACTATATACGCAATTGATTTTGTGTACAGTCCTTATTCAAGTGCTGCACTGTTCCCAATATTTCCTATTTCCTTGCTGATGATAAGGCTTCAAGGAATTTAAAACTATCTCCTTCTTACCAAGAGGTCAGAGATCCCTAAAACATGGCAATACCAATTCAGATAACGTAACAAAAAATAAATCAAAATGTATCACCTAACTTACCTGGTGGACATTTCCTCCCTTCACATCCATGTTCTAAGCTTTAGGGATGATGACAGATTTCTGAGTTTTTGATTTGTCCACATCAGGTATCTGTATTCAGAATGAAGAATCACACGTGGTTCAACTTAATACTTGCACTTGTGTGAGGGCAGACCCTCTGGTTCTCGTTGTTTCTAGATGATCTGGGGCAAATCATTTAAATCCTTATTTAGGTGTCTGAAAGGCCTACAATATGATAAATACCCCAGATTTTTTTTTTACCTTGTTTCCAGAGAAACTGGACTGTCCATAATGCAGAGTATTGGAATAAAGTCTCTTTGAAGTTTTTGAAGATTCTTGACACAATTTTCTTTTAGACCTATGGGCTGTTTTGCTTATCAGTTTGTGATCATTTACATTAACTTTTATACTTTGATTTACTGATTGTTGCTGTCGTAGTTGGGGATCTTCCATTTCTGTGTCTGATTCAAAAATGTGTGGTTGTTTCTTTATTTTTCGTGACTTGTGTCCTTCCTCTAAAATTTGTGTTATATATTTGTTTGTTAAATGTTCTTTTCCACTCATTTGGAACTCAACAGCTCTGGTTATTACACCTGAACTGTTATCTGACATCTGAAATGCTGAGCTATCAGACAGGTGTTTACTTTCATTTAAACTCACAGTTGATGGTTCTTCATTAAAAGGGGGATATTTTACCATATTTTCACAGGACCTAGTGTTTTTTTCTTGTAGTCTACAAGCATTCTGATTTAAATTTCTAGCATTCATCTGACTATGACGATCAGGTCTCTTTCTGACAGCTGCATCTAAGTTCAGCTTGTCATTCTGCATCACGCTGCTTTTCGGTGAGAACAATTTAGATTCTGTAACAACATGCTGTTTTCTTTTCAGGTTGCCAGGTTCTAAGATATTGTTATTCGTTTGTAATGACTGACTCTTGAAAACTGGTATGAATTTGGGGGCAATATTATTCTGGGAGCTAAAATTTGTGCCTTGAACTCGAATCTTCTCTCTGTTGGGCTCTGGTACTTGCAAGTGTATCTGGGGTGCTTTGTCAGACCGGGATTTCTTTCTGTTCTGGACAGCTTCTTGCCGGAGGTGCGGAGTTGAGGACACCCCCGGCTTCTCCAGGTGGCTGTCTGGAAGCTCCACCTTGTGGTGCGTGACTACTGAGCGCGGTCGAAGACGCTCAGCCACAGCAGGTCTCGGGGAAGGGGCCTGAGTCAGAGAGAACCTGAACATCTGTTTAGTGGTCAGATTAGGTGCCTTGACTTTGTTTTCCTGAAAGAACAGAGATTAGGAAATTTTTAAAATGTCAAAATGTTATTAATGGAAAAGAAAAATATATGTAAAATATCAAAATAAGAATATGAAGTAACACTACAATATAATACAGAAAAAAACACACAAAACCCAATGAGTCTTCTTGAGGAAACATGTACACTCCTAATGGTTTGCGTCCTTGTTAAGAAACAAACCTTTCAAAATATTTTAGATGAAGATATGTTCTACGTCCTATATAAATCCTATGAAAACTACAATTAGCTATCCATTGTCGTCCAAGTAGGTCCGTGCTGCTCTCACTCAGAATATCTTCCCCTTTTCTTTATATTCTTTCCCTCAACTTCCTAAGAATATGCTATCAGGTATTTGTCACCAAAAAAATAGTAGTAAAAGGTGGTGTTCTTACCAGCATGCCTGTTCCACCACCTTATGGAGATAGTAGATTCTTTGAGGGCAGGAACCATGATGTATTTATTCTTATATACTTCACATTTTTTAAGAGATTTTATTTATTATAGAGAGAGCTCATGAGAGCACAAGTGGGGGGAGGGGCAGAGGGCGAGGCTTCTAAGCAGACTCCCCGCTGCCCAAGGCAGGGCTTTATCTCACGACCCTGAGATCATGACCTCAGCTGAAACCAAGAGTTGGTTGGTCAACAGCTAAGCCACCCAGGCACCCCTATACTTCACATTCTTAAATCGTTCACAATTACTACAAAATGCTTGCTCCAAGAAATTAAATGAATGGAAGAGTTGGTTGCATCTATACTAGGCCTTTAAGAGTAAGTAGGAGTTTGACTAGAGGACACTGGCTGGCTGTGTCTTGATCATTTTGTGTTCTCATAGTCTAAAAAAGTGCTGGTACTTGGTAACAATTCAATAAGAATCTGTCAGACTGACTCAAAGACTCAGACAACCCAAAGACAGCCAAGTGTTTAGTCTTTTTTTTTTTTTATTGTGGTAATATAAATAAAACATAAAGTTCCAATTTTGGTCATTTTTCAGTATACAATTCAGTGGCATTGAGTAAATTCCTTATTGTACTCCTGTTGTGTAACCATCACCATTATCATTTCTACCACTTTTTTTTCATTCCAAACAAACTCTATAGTCTTCAACAATTCTAGTTTTCTCTCCTTGCAGACCCTGGGAACCTCTATTCTACTCTCTAGGTCTATGAATTTGCCCTCTCTAGGGCAAGTGGAATTATACAATCTTTGTCTTTTTGTGTCTGGCTTATTTTGCTCAGCATGTTTTCAAGGTTCATCCATACTGTAGCAAGGGACAAAATTTCCTTTCTATGCCTTAATAATATTTCACTGTATAGAAATCCCACATTTTGTTGATCCATTCACCCGTTGATGGAAGTGTTTATAGTCTTGTAAAATACGTATCTATTGAGTCCTAGAGTCTGTAAAAAAGTGACATGTGACAATAATGTGAAACATGGGATGGAGAGCTCTTTTCTCATCTTCCGACATCAAAAACAGTCACAACTTGAAATAAAAATTTTTAAAATTGCTAGGAATATTGTGCAAACCAGAACAATTGGCTTGCCCCTCTCCACTACGGGAGGTTCAGTTACTGAGCAGAACTGAGAGGTGCAGAGTGTTCGGAGATAGGAGTTGGAAATAGGCAAAGAAACAGTGAGTGAGTGATCCAGTTATTACGCCAAACAAATCACACTAAAACTTCGTGATTCAAAACAATAATTAGGTCCTCTCTCTCACAATTCTGGGAGCTGATTTGGTTTATTTCAGAGTCTCTCATGGAGCGGTAGTGAGAAGACCCTGGGGCTGACGTCATTTGCTCACTCATGTGTGATGCTAGATGTTGGTTGTAAACTGGACTAATTTTAGGCAGCCCCTCATGTGGTCTGGAATCCCACAGCATGTGTCCCGAAAAGACAGCTTCCACCTGACCTAGCCATGGAAGTCATGCCGCACCACCTCTGTCACAGTCCTGCCCAGACCCAGGAGGAGGGAACACAGACCGCCTACCTTGAAATAGCATGAGTGTTGTCACTGGTCATAAGGGCATGTAGATGGACAATCTTGAAAAATGGGAGTACATGTCAGAAAGCATGCTGTCTCTAGCCAGAACTCACAGCATCTCTTACAATCCGCTAGCTTTGCCGTTAGCGTGCAGGATGCAGTTTAGGATCAACTTATCAGACATATACATTATTTGGAAGGAAGAAGTAAGGTAAAGCCACACTTCTGCAGTTTCTGCTCAAAAGTTCAATTATGAATGCTTTTGGTTTTTCAGTTGCAGAGTTAGCAGAAGCCAAGTATCCAACTCACTGTCTTTGTACACATCCAGAAACAGCTTAAGGCACTCATTCTCCTGGACCAAATTAGGTAAATATACCAAATGCCCTCCCCCCACACAGCCTTTCCCTGCCCACAGATGTGACCATGGGGAGAAGAACAATTCTTAAATTTGAAAGAAATTCTATCTAGAAGAGATGTTTTTATCAGCAGTAACTAGGCCATCTTAAAATATTTAGATATTTTTTCCATTTGATGAAAAAAACGTTCAAGAACTAAGCCATTTTTTTGACTCCTGCATTTTACAAACTCTAGTAACTTTTAAATAATGTATCTACTACTTGAGATTCCAGAAGAAAAACTCATTCTAGATAGATTCACATGAGACTAGAATCACTTGCATTCTGACATAAAACTTATGTAGAATATTGTCTGAAATATGTTTATATTCATACCGTTTCATCTTCATCTGTCTCAGAAACATACCTGATGAAAATAACTTCCAAGGGCTTGTTTGGCCCCATAGCCTGTTGATGTATTATTTACTCATTCTTTCAACTGTTAAAATATAGTAAATAGCCCAAAGGGTGACACCTCTAGGTTTATATTCAAAATTTATAAAAAGACTACATAAAGGACGATGTAAACAGCAGATGAGATCATAAATAATTCATGGAACTTAAAATACTTAAATGGTCAACAAACCAGAGCTTTATGAAGTCATAAATCAAAAAAAAAATCTTATTTTTTACTGATTATTACCATTATTCTGCCAGGCCACTGGCAAGAGTGGCTAAGTTGACTTTTACTTTGTAGAACTTTACGAACATCTTACATAACTTGGTACATTAACATAAATTGTAGAGGAAAACTAAAAGTCTTAACATATTTAGATATGAATGGATGTCATTTAATGGAGTCCTTGAATTAAGGTATTGGTTAAATAAAACTTGATGACTGACCAAAATGACTGATCAAATGTGTTTTATCTATTAAAATCTGGTCCTGTGTATTGCACCACCTGAGTGTTTCTTGATTAAAGTTGAGCCAGAATTCAGTTAAACTTAGATCTAACCACAGGCTTGCAGGAAGTAGGAGGTTCAGAATATGTTAACTGCAAATGACAAAACACAGGAAAGCAACAGTCAGATCCAAAATATGGGACATTCTCTAGGGAAAATGGTCTAGTTTTTCCAGCAAATAATAGACATAAATAAAAAAGGGAGGGGGTTGGAATTTTATACAGTAAAAGAGACCTAAAAGGTATAACAACTGAATGAAAATATGTGAACCTTGCTTGGATTAGGATTTAAACAAATCCTCTAAAATAAATCTTTGAGATAAATAGGGAATTGGAATATGGACTGGTATTAGATGATACTAAGGAATTATGGTAAATAATTTTTAAAAGTTACTGTCAGACATGTATACTAAAGTCTTCACAGATGAAAGAACATTGTATCTTGGGTTTCTTTAAAATAGTCTAGTTTACTCCCCACCCAAAAACTGTATCAAAGAAGAGCTAGATGATAGGCATATGAGAGCTTGTTATACGAATTTCTTTTATTTATCTTTGAGAACTTCCAACAATTAAAAAAGAAAACTATTTTGGTTAAACACTCCTGCTAATTTAATTTCTTTAAAAGTTGGTTAAGCTTTATTAAATAGTCTGATCAATTTGTTTTTCACTTTTTAAACTTACGCTTTTTAGACTGCATGAATCTTAGAGCTAACGTGGTGTAGCAGTAATAGGAACTAACATTTACTGAGAGCTTAGTACTAAGAACCATTCTGGGCATTATCTAACCCTAAAACAAAAAATTAAAACACCCTGTGAAGCGCGTGAAGGACGTGGTGACATGCTGCTCAGATCCCCTCCACAAAAGGGTTGCTGTCCCTACTTTTGGGAGCTGGCCCTTGCAGAGACACCCTAGTTCCAGAAACTTACCTTACCTAAGGACATGCCTATCCCTGGGTGGCCCAAATCCAATGACAGATGAAGGAGAGGGTATAAAGGCCTGGCTATTTGGACAATGCAAAACCACCAGGGTGGGCTGTTTTAGCCTTAGAGCTCCTGGGAAGATTGGCCAAAGCTACCTGGTACCTGATTTGCTAATGACTTCTCCTTTTACCCCATCTTCTTCCATCCTTCCTTCCACAGGTATTCCAAATTCAGTCCCCAATAAACATCATGTGTGCTAGACTCCAGAGTCCACTTCCTAGAGAGCCCAATTTGTAACAAATGTTATTACCACCACTGCCATACCCTGTTTTACAAGGAAACTGAGGCATAAGGGGATCAAATAACTTGCCTAAGACTATGAACGTAGTATGGGTTCCTAGAATCGGGGCTCTTACACACAGTTCTAAACTCTTCCTAATTTCATGACTAAGAATCTTCCTCTGGGTTTCAGTTCTAATTTTGCAATGTATTTAACTGTGTGGCTATGGTTAAATTACTTGGATGCTCTGAGCTTCAATTCATTCTGCAAAAAGTGGGGGGAAATTCCTTATTCCAAAATGATGAAGATGAAATAATACACATAAAAGAAGCTGGCACCCAGAGGCACTCAGTAAAACTGAGTAAGATAACTTCTTATTGTCAGGAGAAATACAAAGACGAGAATTTCCAATTAAGTGTGATTTTACTTTTTTAAAGATTTTATTTATTAGAGAGAGAGAGAGAGAGAGAGAGAGGCAGCAAGAGAGTGAACACAAGCAGGAGGAGTGGAAAGGGAGGCTTCCTGTTGAGCAGGGAGCCCAACATTGGACTCAATCTCATGACCCGGGTATCATGACCTGAGCCAAAGGCAGATGCTTAGCGACTGAGCTACCCAGGTGCCCCAAGTATTACTTTACTTTTAAGAAGCAAATTTGCACAAGTGTATTACCCAGATTCACTATTTCTAAAACAGACATGGGCTATAAATAATAAGTATTTGATAAGTATATCCAATAAAAATGTATTATGCAATGAAGTATTTACTTCTAAATTCCTCAGATTTGGACTTGGCCAGTAACTACTAAAAATGTTATGTCTGGGCAAAATTTTAAGATTCATTATCATAAGGATATCGATTGGAATTTGTCCACTCACATATTTTTTTCTTAAGATTCATTTATTCCAGAGAGAGAAAGAGCTATCAAGCAAGAAAGGGGGAGTGGCAGAGGGAGAGAGAACCTCAAGCATACTCCTTGATGAGTGCCGAGCCTGATGTGGGGCTCGATCTCACAACTCTGAGATCATGACCTGAGCCAAAATCAAGAATCAGATGCTTAGCCGACTGAGCCACCCAGGCACCCCTCGCATTCTCTTCTTAGGAAATGGCCTTGCCTATTGGCCCTGAGGGCTATCTAGGCTGCCATGTTTTTATACCATTTAGATGAGGTGTCCTTGACTCAAGGATACCAAATCCACATACTAGCTGGTGAGAGACGATAGATATAGCCTGGCCTGAAAAGATGAATGGGGCCTATCAGACCCTGGCTCTGGTGAATTTTAATTGAGGATCATAAAGAGAATAAAACAATTAGCATAGAAGCAAATGCTGAAAAAATGCCATGATTCATAGCAAGTCAACACCATGTGAAAGCTGAAATCATTGGAGCAGTGGAAACTACAATAAACAGAGGACCCAGTCAAGAAAAAAGGTTAAGCAGACACAGAAATATTAATATAATTCATATTACAATTCAAACTGCTCAAATTGTTCAAACTTTTTGTCTTTCTCTTTTACAAAAACACACAATTGTCATTTATAAGAAAGGTCACTGTTGGAAATTTTAAATTAAATTCCTTTGTTTCTTAAAAACTTCACGTCCAGTTTTATTATCTGTTCATAAAGAAATCTTATTCTAGTGAGTGTGAAGATACATCAGCATATTTTCCTTGTCAGTATTGCTTAATTGCTCCTACTCCTTTTTTTAGTAAGATTTTACTTAGCATATCATCTTACAAGGAATAATGCTATTGAATTAATTCAGTGTCTATAAACGGAACTATACAAAGGTTTTTTGACCAAGCAGACTCATATGAAGTGGCAGTTCCAAGTTAACTTGGATTTGTATGAGACAAATGTTCCCAAACTACCCTATAAGATCATTTATTCATTGAAAAAAATATAATGAACACCTATTTTGTACCAGGCACTTAGCTTAAGAAAATGAATATGATCTGTGCCCTCCAGGAGCTCACGCTAAATTAGAAAAGACTAGTAAACAGCTATAACTAATTCCATGATAAATACAAAAAGACAACAAATGGCAATGATAAATGGTCAAGTACAGTAACAAACAGCATTAGGGAAAGACTGAACTGAGAGAAAAGAATTCTCGTACAATGGGTTAGATAATCCCTCACAGAAAGTAAGAGATCCAAGATAAGTTCATACTATGTCTTAGAGAGCTCAGTAGGGCATGAAATCTCTTACCTGTACATGAGGTTTCATTAGTTCTTGTGTGTAGTAGCATGGTTTAGTTGTCATCTTTACGGGGAAGCCACAGATATGAGGCAGCTTAGATTTTAAGTCTGAAACGAAACTTTTCAACACACCTTCTAAATCTACCCTTGGAAAGAACTGTATGGGCTGACTTCTGATGCAGCTCAGAGGGTATCTGAGAAATGTTAAAGAACAGTAGAACAGGTTTTGTACTCAAGAGATAGCAATTTCTTTTTTTCTTTTCAAGATTGATTTATTTGAGAGAGAGCATGCGCATGCGCACACGCACACGAGAGGGAGGAGCATAGGGAGAGAGAATCTCAAGCAGACTCTGAGCTGAGTGCAAAGCAGACTCTGGGCTTGATCTCATGACTCAGATCATGACCTGAGCTGAAACCAAGAGTCAGACGCTTAACCAACTGCACCATCCTGGTGCCCCAAGAGATAGCAATTTCTATGGAATTAAAAAAGTATTACAATATTAACTGTTAAAAAAGCACACACAACTAAATCCTAGCTATTTCATATATTGGTTAATTCATATTTTCCGAAACTTAAAGTGTTTTATCACAGGGATCTTGATTCATTCTATTTTAACACTCAAAATCAAGACTATTCATTGTGTCCTTATTATAGAGCTTTCTATATAGACTGGCAGACTAAGATATTCCAAAAATGATTTATAAGAAGGACACTACAACCTTCGGAGATTACAAAAATAAGTGTTGACACTAAACAATAAAGAGGTTGCATCTCCAAAAGCTGTAAAAAAATTAATACAAAGAAACAACATGTATAGAGTGTATTCAAGCTCCAAAAGCAATTCTTTGAAGAGAGCAGTAAATTTTCTGACGAAAAAAATTTTGAGGACTTGGAATAATGTCTTTGCATCTAATGAAAGGGAGTAGTTGATCCCTGTCAGCCTCAATTTTATATTAAGATTTGGGTTAGGAAGTGTAGAATGCAGAAAGAGAACACTATGACTCTTCCGTCTTCCAATCTGAATCAGAGTTCAGAATACAGAGACAGGAATATAATATCAGTACCAGTTACAATCTAAAGGTTTCACCTGAACACTTTCAATTATCATTAACTTATTTAAAATAATGGTAAGACATATTTTCTTAAACCATTGGGGTGCATTAAGTGCAAGTCAGATCCTCTAAATTTTGCCTGTAAAATTAAATAATCTTGCATAGACAAAAATCTTTGTTAAAAGAGTAATTTTTTATATTTTGCCCTTTCAATAATATCCAAAATACCACTGGAGGGAGCCCTTGGCTAAGGAGAATCCTAAGATTTTCTTACTGTCTACTAACAATGATGTGACCATGTTTTTTAAAATATTTTATTTATTTATTTAACAGAGAGAGAGAGAGAGAGAGCGAGAGAAGAAACACAAGCAGGGGGAGTGGGAGAGGGAGAAGCAGGCTTCCCGCTGAGCACAGAGAGGGACTGGGAGCTTGACCCCAGGATTATGGGATCAACAGAACCCTGGGATCAGGATCTGAGTTGAAGGCAGATGATTAAGGACTGAGCCACCCAGGCACCCCAACATTTCTCTGTCTACCCTAAAGTTCCTTTTGTTACCTAAATTGTTGCAATGATGCTTAAGAGAAAAAAAAATAATTATTAAGCTCATTTTCAAAAACTGAAAACGTCTAAGGAAAACAAACATTCAAGCAGGGAAAAAAGAAGTAGGGGGAATGCAGTTGCATTTAGACATAGAGAAGGTTGAAAATGATGACAACATCAAAGCCAGGAGTAGGACTGGATCATGAGTTGGCAACGGGCTTCTCTTATAAGTGGCATGTAAAAGGATATGTGAAGATCCTTCCTCCTATCATTTTGAAGTAGATGCTGCAGTATATTTTAGTATTTCCACAATCTTCTGGAAGTTTATAGCCATACTAAAAATTAAGAACAAAGCTGAAATTTTCTTAAGAGAAAACTAAATTTAGGTTAAATTATAAGAAGCAAAAATCAAATAGCTTCTAACATAATACACATTTCTTTTCCTTACCAGGTCATCCCAGTGCATCTGGAAATCTTCATATGAGTGAAAAGGACAGTCAGGGGGTGTGGTGTGAAGAATACTTATTATTTGTCCCCTTTTCATACTATAAAAAATAAGAGTTGATAAAACATTATGAGCCAGCACTTGGATATAATTTAACTATGTAATTTAATTTAGAAAATACTCAAAAAGATTAAGCCACTACCAATACATAAGTAATAAACTAATCATTTGCTCCTAGTTCCAAGTACACCATCGTATTAAATCTTAACAGCCAGAATTATTAAGAAAAACTAAACTGAATTAATGCAATGTGCCAATAATAAACACAAAATAATGTTTAGTAAATGCTGCCATGTAGAAGCATGCCTAGTAACTCTTAGACTTTAAGGAAAAGTCTGTTAAGAGTTAAATGAATCAAAAAAATAAATAAATAAATAAAAATAAAAATAAAAATAAAATAATAAAAAAGAAAGAGTTAAATGAATCAGAGTCAAATCTTTGTTCCCTACCTTCCTCTTACCTGCTTTGGTGATTAAATTATTGTGCATATTCTGTTAGTTAATTAAAGCTCTTTTTCCTAAGCAGGTTAAAGTTTCATCCCAATAGTCCTATTTATATTAATAACAAGCCATTTTTCTCCTAAAGACAGTACAAACTTAAAACAGTTTCTAAAATATGATAATGAATCATTAATTATATGCACAAGTTACAAGGTTTTACTGATACTATTATAATAGTTATAATTTCATAATGAGGTATCTGGAAATTTTACTTTTGTAAAGACTGTATTTAACAAAAATGTAAGTGTATAATAAAATTGTTTTAGTAATTTGATACAGGAAATTGATGGCTTTGTACGACATCTTTTTTAAGTTATAAACCACTTTCAAAAATTCAATTTCAAAAATACCTTCATATTTTTCTACACATCATTGCTGAAGCAAAATGAGACAGAACTAACCTAACTTTGACCCATCTCAGATGACACAAATTGAAATCTCACCTTGGCAAAACGTAGCACCAGTTGCTCAAAATTGAATGTCCTTCAACGACAGCATTCTTGTTATTATCAAAATCCTTTATAATACTCTGAGAAATACCAAATTCTCTCAGCTTTTAAGAGAAATAAGATGTAATGTATAAGTAAGACATCAAAAGAATTTGTCAAACAAAGAAACACATACACAGTCAATTACAAAGTAGTTTTAAAGGCTTAGTTTAAGTTGGAGGTGCATAACACTTTACATAATGTAATCAATGTTTCAGCTTTTCCTATTTCTCTCTGTACAACATATCAAGTATTTCATGCTTTCTCTCATTTTCCAACCCTGAACCGCTCTCATACTTTTCAACTGGTTTTCAACTTTTTGATTATGTTTATAGGAAGCTGAATTCCTTCTAAAGGAAGGTATTTACATTTTGTAACAATAGTGCCTTACTTTTTTTTTTTTTTTTTTTTAACTGGACAATGAGTTTGGGAATTGTTCCTCTATTTGCTCTTTGGAAGGGAGAGCACAGAGCCAGTATCCCCCTTCTGTATTCCTTTTCCTTCTCATCGAATGCTTTTCCTCTGGTCCTCAGGAGCCCTATCTGCAGGGTACTTAATTAAGCTTATAGTTTAACAATCCTTTTCCACTTACTGTTTCCTTACCCTGTGGGGCAGTTTAACACAGTGAATCAAAGATAAAGAGAGACTTCAAGTGAAGTATTAATGTCCTCCTAAGAAGACACTGTGTTACAATCAGAAAGAATGCTTCATAATCCCTCAACCGCTTTTTAACCTATCATCATATGGCTTTTGGGAAATAATGTTCTAACTTCATTCTCTAGTACTGCTTTTCAACAAAACTCCAACTAAGCTGGCCATTTTTTTTATTACCTAGACAAGTCATAAATAACAAAACATTTGCTTTAAGCACTGCTCTTACTGTGATTTATCTGAGTTCTATCAATAAGAGCCTTACAGGTGTAGAGTTAGACCCATCTCCTCTATGATCAGTGACTGATCCTTCCCTGAATTCTTATAGCATTTATTGAAACTAATGGAAATGAGGGAGCAAGGCAGAGCAGAAAAAAACACGAATGCAGAAATAAGAAGGTAAGAACTGCTGGCTATGTTGTGAGGTAAGAAAGCTAAGACAGTAAGCGTGAGTAAGGATGCATAACTGTCCGTGCACACGAGATAAATCTTGCCCTGTGATATACTGTGCTTAAGAGCAAAGTTGTCTAGTGTGTGACCTAAGAAAAGGATGGTCATGAAGTGTCGGGTGGCTCAGTCATTTAAGGGTCTGACTTTGGCTGCAGTCATGATCCCAGGGTCTTGGGATAAGCCCTATCCACGTTGGGCTCTTTGTTCAGTGGAGAGCCTGCTTCTCTCTCTCCCTCTGCCTACAACTCTCCCTGCTGGTGTGCATATGAGCTCTGTCCCGTCAAATAAAAAAATAGAATCTAAAAAAAAGAAAAGGATGGTCAGTGCTGGGATGGCTGTGAATGTCAGGAAAGACTGACTGCAGGTGAATGAATAGATTGAGGGAAAACAGAACCTAAAATTGAATTCAGAGAGGGTAGGTATCATGTCCAAATATTCAGTTTATGGGTTCTCATATACACCCATTTACATAGCTTGAGTTTATATCCTTCTGGCTATTTTCAACACTATTCAGAGACTCAAACTGCTGCAGAGATTTTCATCTTAAGTACTAGCACTTAATGTCTATATTGGCTTTTCTCAACATAGATTTTTCTGAAGACTGGCTAACTACCCATATGCCTCAAAAGAAAGTTAACCTCTTACATATATTTACTTAACAAATATTTATAATGTGCCCTTTCTGAACAGATCTGCACTAACAAGTTACTCAGTAAATATCCCTTCTTCCTTATAATATCAAGCTAAAGAATTTGGACTTTATTTGCTCTAGGCAATGTTGAGATTAACTAGAGATATTTAGGTTGGGGTCATCTGTTTTAGAAAGAGAACTCTGTTGATACTGTGAAGAAGAATTAGAGAAAAAATAAGGGAAAAAAAGACCAATATGAAAACCATTTTAATAATTCAGGCAACAGAAGAGACTTTAATTAGAGCAGCAGAAATGGAGGGGAGGAAGATATTTGAGACCAAGATAGGCTATTAATGGCTGATTGGATATAGGAGGTGAGATCCAAGGATAACTCTGATATCTGTAGCTAGTTAACTTAGTGGTTATTGATGCCAGTAACCAAGAGCAAATACAAGGAAGAACCTAGCTGATACTACTGAGGGTGACAAATAATTCCGTTTCAGGCATAACTGAGACTGAGCATCATTAGTACATGCATGTGAAAATATCTGAGAAAGGACAAACTGCAACTATATGATAATATTTTGGAGGTAAGTGTATAGGGTTACCACTGGAAGAGTTGAACCTGCTAAGGAAAAGAAAGGTGGGCTGAAAATGGGACTCTAGGGAACAGCAACATTTAAAGTACAGTAAGAGAAGAGAGAATCATTAGTAAGTGGTAGGAAATTCTGGATAAAGCAGTTTCAGAGAAATCAAAAAAGGATATGATTTCAAGAAGGAAAGGGTAGAAAATAATGCCACAGTTTCAAATATGAATTCCCTCAAATATCTCCTTTTTTCCTGAACTCCTAAAGTCATGTAATTCTTATGATACTTAGTTTGGTACTATATTGTCAACCACTGTTACCTGATTTTTTAAAAATATGTAATAAATATCCTCTCCTGTCAGGCTCTATGGGACATATGAATTTGAGTCAAGACACCTAAGACTAGGTGAAGGAAGTATAATGTAGCAAAAAGAACAGAGTCAAAAGAAATCTCTTAAATCCTAAATCACTTTCTTAATACCTTTACAACCTAGAGCAAATTACTTAGCCTCTGTCCCAGCTCAGTTACTTAAGGGGAATGAAAGTGTAAAAGATAAACTGGAAAAAAGAGGAATGGTGAACATCCCCCCTCCCCACCCCGCACCAGACCTGTACCCAACACTGGATTTTGATAAAAGGAAGTCTCAATCCCAGTATCTTTTAGTCCATATGGGGAACAAGGATAAATAAGGCAAAACCTAGACTCTCAAAAGAGATCACAACTTAGTAGGAACATAGACATGTACGGAACTAATTTTTACAACTAATTTTAATGGGTAAAATGCCATATCAAAAATTTAGGTAAAGTGAGGTTTGGAGGGGCTGACAGTCAATTATAATTTAGGCAATCAATTTAAATGAAAAGAGTCAGTGTACACTGAGTATATAATGTTGAGTAGAAGAGAGGATTACATCTTTTCCATTTTGGGTGTTTACTTCCACGTTGAGAAAGCTTTAACACATACTCCTGATGTCTCTCTGTCCATTCATTTTTCCCCAGGGCAGATCAGGTGACTTATCTGGTTGATAAAACCGGAACAATTCCTTCTTATTCCTCTTGGGGACTGGCCTGTTAGCAGAAGGTAGTGTACTGCATTCTGTCATATGGGGAATGGTGCCTGATCTCCCAAGGGAGCCTGGGAGTCTCCATTACTCCCACAAGTAGGAGGGGAATCTGCCTAATTCTAGGGTTCAGATAGGACACATTCTCTAATAACTGTATTTTTTTCAATAATAAATAGCGTGACCAAATATCTATTAAAATAAATAAAATGGAGACCAAACTTGAAAATTCCTTAAGCAGACAAAACCAGTTAAGCAACATAAAACCTAATCTAGCTCATTCTATAACACAACTGAAATTTAACTTCAATTATTTCTTGTAAATGCCTCTGAAAATCATAAATAAAACTTAAATTGTTTTCCAAAACAGAGTAAGATAATCGCTTTTAACCAATCCCCTGTCATTTGGAAAACACCATTACTGTAACCAATCATTATGAAGATAAAATACCCTCTACATTTCCATTATAGAAGCTATCCTGCAACAACACCCTTCTGAGTCTCATTACACTGTTAGTTTGAAGACTCTTGGTTCACAAACTATTCTTTTATGTATAATGAACTTAATAAATTTAATTTTAGTTGCTTTGATTTTATTTTTAACATACCCCAATTCATATATGTTGGATCAGTATCTCCTTAGGTTAGTGTCCCTTTCACTCTCAAAAGTATCCATTTGGGACCATAAATTACATTCTCATCCTAGTAATAAAGACAGTATTCTGATCTCTATATGTCTTATTCTTCTTTTCAATCTCTAATTGATTCAAAACTCAGATATACAAACCACAAGTCTCATCTGTAGAAAACTCAAAGGGCAGTAAGACATGATATTAGTCTTTAAGAAGCTTATTATGAAGTAAATTGGGGATATAAAATGAGTACAATTCTCAACATACAATGTTTTATGTTGTATGTGAACATGGTGCAGAATAGAAGAAAGGTTCAAAAGAGGCTGGGAGGTCACAGTGGGTCCAAGCCTTGGAAAGGTTCCTCATCAGTACAAGATATTCATGTCATGAGACCCATTCCACTTGTTTTTATGCAGGTCATTTTCCCTACCGGCTTACACAATTCCCGAGGGCCAGACAGTAGATCCTATTTATTTTTGACTTGTCTCTTGCCTCAACATAGCAGGTAATCAAAGAATTAAAGGTAAAGAGAAATATGAATGGAATAGCACTGGAGCTGGCCCTTAAAGGATGGGCAGGATGAATAGCTAATAAAAGGGTCACTCTAAGCAAAGGAGAAGTCATCTGCCTCATATGGACACTACTGAAATTTGTGTCTTTGCTGGGGTGGAGATGGGGTTGCTGTCCTGTGACTGTAGGATTTTTTAGCAACATCCCTACCTCAAACCATTAAATGCCTCTCTCCCTTTGTCATAACCAAATTTTTCTTCAGACATTACCAAATGGCTCATGGGGAACAAAGTCATTCATTTCCTTCTCTACCCCCCTCCACTGAGAACCACTGTCACAGAAGAAGGAAAATAATATTTATTGAGTTACTATTGATGTGTAAGTTTCTATGCTGAGTGCTATGGGAATTAGTAAAAGACATATCCTTCTAAGAAGGCAAACAGTGTTACATATATTTTTTTACAAGTATAAAAAATGCTAGCAGAATGCTAATGAGGGGATATTACATTTAGTACGAACTGAAACAGTGTTTTTAATATTTGGAGATGAGAAAAGAGGCAAGAAGTGAGTGCTGAGGCAGCACAGGTTTGTGGAGAGTCTCCACCGCCATCTAAAAAGATTTTTGAGCAAGAGAATGATATGATCAAATCTGTGTCAGGGGCCCTGGGTAGCTCAGTTGGCTAAGTATCTGCCTTTGGCTCAGGCCATGATCTTGGGGTACTGTGATGGAGCTCAGAGTCAGGGTCCCTGCTCAGTGGGGAGTCTGCTTCTCCCTCTCCCTCTGCCCCTCCCCTCTGCTCATGCTCTGTCTCTTTCAAATAAATACAATCTTTAAAAAAAAAATTTTAAAAATCTGTGTTAAACTGACAATGTTTTCTTTGAGTAAACAGATTTAGAACAATTTCAACATATCAAGCATTTAATAATATGGATTTTGATAATAAAAAACTCTTATCACTTGTTAAAAATTAAAACCTACTAGTATGTTGGTAATAAAGCATATAGTAAATATAGCAAAGTTAATTATAGAAATAAAAATACATGGTACCTCAGGTAATGGCAGTCTGATTGTGTAAGCTTCTATACTTAGACAAACTTGAGTTTCGCTTACATTGATGTCTAATACTGAAAATAAAATATTTAACTGTGAATTTTCTGGAATTATTACTCCATTTTATTAAGCTAAATATTTTAATAAAAAGTAACTTTAAGTTAATTTATTCACATTAGAAACTCAATTAAGAATATGTAATTTTTCCTCACATGGTAAAATCCAAAAAAAATCACCCAGTAATGTTTGAGAGTCTGCAAATGAGAAAGAGGCCTGAAACAAAACGGAAATATGGGCGTGTATGTGTTGGGGAGGTCACAGGGCAGGGTTACGATAAGAACAATGAGACATCCCACAGTTAGAAAAATTCAACAAGTAATTTTACAAGCCTGATTTCTATTACATGTGAAAAATGGACATTGTCTTCTTAAAGTGGGAGAGGTGCCATGCCCAGCTCCTAACTTTATAGTCTTTTCCTAATAAATGCCCATCAATAAACCAGTAGATAGAATACAGATCTCATAGAGCGCCAAGGCTCCTACCTTGCTTTCTCATAATTAGAATTACTTATATAAGTCAGATAGTGGTCATCTTGGGAAAAGGTATACCTGAAAGAAAGCATGAGGGGATTCCTGGGGTACTGGTAATGTTCTTCTTGATTTGAGAACTGGTTATGAGGATATGTTCAGTCTGTGAAAATCCAATGAGCTATATACACTTATAATTTATCAATTCTGCTATAAATATTATATTTGGCAAAACTAAAAGAAAAGTTCTAACACAAGAGTGAAGAATTTTGCTCTTCTCAACTTTTATCTTTAACCTCTGACATCTATAGTCTCTTGACAGTGTCTGAGGATGAAACTGTATTTCTGTAATGAACCCATTTGCCTGGACCAAGAGCACAGTGACTGTCATGTCCAGTTTAAACATAAAACTAGAGGAAGGAGGGCAAATAAGCTTCAGCCTGAAAGTCAACTCAAATTAAATAGTTGTGGATTATAAGTGGTAGCTCAGGATTTAAGGCTATGCCCAAATTGTGGCGAAAGCTAGCATGATTGATTAATGTCTACTGGGGCTTAGGATTTCCACCTGTCTGCTATCTGTGGATACCGTTTAGGAACAGGTCTACTTGAACAGCCATGCTTATCAATGAAAGAATTAGACCATACTATAAAGTGTGTATTTTAGATCATCTTTGTCTCTTTAGACAATCTTTTTTTCTCCTTTAAGGAAAAGAACTATGTTCTCATAAGAAATACATCTTTTACTTACAACAGTACTAAAGAATTTTCAATGATATGACTCTGGAAACTATACATTACAAATGCTTGCAGAATTTAACTTCTTCAGAGTAATAATTTGAATTAAGTAGGGATACTAAAAATATAGAATTTATTCCAATTAAGAGAAGTCATTTTTTTTCTTTTATAAATAAGAACATATACTGTGGCCCAGAGAGGATGTCCTGGATAAAATTATGATTATAACAATACATGATTATATTCTCATAATCATCAAAATTATAACAACCCACCAATATGTAACATTGTTTTCTTTAATGACTGTTAACCATATTAACGTTTTATCTATTTATTTACTCATTTTTACTTACCAACAGCACTTTGCTTTCCCATCTGAGAAAGAAATTCTCTTCCTTAAAAAATTCATAAGATAGTCAGTATTATTATAACTTATAAATCATGCTTAATAAATATAACCTTTTATGTTTAATTATCAAAGCCAAGGAAAATACCTTAAAATGCAGTTTTACACAAAGGAATAACCTAAAGACAGTTCAAAGAAAAAATATAACCATTCAAAAATTATCTTTTCAATTAAAAGGACAAATACCCAATTCTTCCTTCTAACATTTATTTCCTGGCATCAAATTCTTAGAATATGGTCAGACCTCAACACAAAATCCAGAATAGCCTTTTGGTTCCAACAGTTTTTGGTAATTTGTATTCAATGTATTCTAATGCACCATAACTTATATTTATTCCTTTCTAAATATCAAGTATTATATAATGTTAAAAAATTCTTTGAAAAAACATCAGCAGGCCTCTCGATATCATCCTAGGTAAGAAGATGACATTTATGTTGTTGTGGACTTGCCTGAGAAGGCTTAGCGGTGGCTATACTTTAAAAACTATTCCCTAAAAATAATATATCCTGAAATTTAACAGATGCACAGAATAGAAGTAATCTAATTCAGAAACCCCCAATGACTGAAAGAGATATAGTCACCTTGCACCAAGAGATGGCCAGTTTTATTCCAGGCTGGAGCAAGTCTAGCTGTGAGTGAATATGAAAGGCAGTTTTGAAGAATTACAGGAATTACTCTTTGTGGAGCCTCTACCTAAACATATTAAAGAACAAAACATAGGCAAATTTATAGCAGTTGGTATGTCCTATAAACTCAAGGAAAATGTGTATTTAGATCACCATCCAAAAACATGGGTTATTTTGGATATGAGTTATAGTCATCACTACAGCTAATCTTTTCTGGTTCTAAAGTTAATTAGTGTTAAAACATAGTCACTTTGAAACCATGAAGACTATCATGCTACAATGGCAGTCTTCTTCCTCCTTATCCTGGCCCAATAAGCGTAAGTTTTAGAGCTCCCGTGCTAGGACCCTACACTATACTTCGTATTCAGCTCTGCAAAGAACTGTATTATGGTTTTCATTGTTGTTCACTCTAGTTCAACATCAGAAAACAATTACTTACATGAGCACACATGAAACCAGCAGACTATCTCTACCTGTAGAGTATTTTTTAAAATCAAGACTTTAACTTCTGACTAATAAAAAGTAATAGGATCCAGATTTATCCTCCCACTTTGGGTAACTAAGCAATAACTGAGCAAGTTACATGAAACAGTGATTCACAAAACACTGGACATCTAACAAGAAGTAATAGCAATCCTTAAGAGATGGGAAACCTATAATTAGACCCCAATATATTGATTAAATAGGGTTTTTAGGCTGTGGTGCAGGGAGGCAGAACCCTGGAAAACCCAGTGGACTACTTTAGTTGACAGGATATCTAAGAGTCCAGGAGGACTAGGGAGCTAGTTTTGGGGGCAAAACATTATAGAGGGGAGGGAGCTGCACAGAGAGCAAACTCTGAGATCAGTAGAGTCCCTCTTGAGTCATCAGCTGAGTATGGATTAGCCACACACATATAAGAAAATATACAGAGCTAGGAAAAGAACCAAGGTTTTCTTCTATACAAATATCCTTGTAAATATAGTCCAAAAGAAAATGCAGCCATTGCCACTCTTAGTAATATATGCAGAAAAAATGAGAGAGCCAAGGAGAACTGTTTTCCAATATCATTCACCCCTCATTTTTGTACTATTTTAGTTTCTGGTGAATTTTCCCAGGATAACTACTTTGCTGGCAGTGAAGAGGACAAATCTGTTCAATCTGTTTCATAGATATTTTAATTAAGGATGCTCTCTATCAATAGGAGTTCAGGCAGCAGGATGAAGCCAACCTGTAACACTAACCTCAAACATGAACCCAAGCTCTCAGGCCTAAATGCCTGAACGAACCCCATAAACTATCAGGATCTTTCTTAGAAAGCCAAATGGCTTTCTCCTTGATTCTGTACTGACCTTTCTGCTTGGATGGAGGTATTAACCCAGATACAGTAGAATGTATCAACATACATTCAGCCTTGGTGTACAAGGAGGAAATGTAGGGCAATTCTGTCATCAATAACTATCCTGATTCATGACCTGGAGGCCTTTCAGGACAAAGATGGTGTCATTGACCACTGCAGCTAAAGTCAGTGCCAAATTTTGTACCATGTTTTCTCAATAGTTCATACAACAGGTAGAAAATAAGAAAAATATAGTAGCTTAATAACACTATCAACCGCTGTGACCCAATTAACATTTCTAGACTACCTGACACAGCAGCAGAATACACATTGTTTTAAAGTAGACAAGGAATATTTACTAAGGAAGACCATATTCTGGGCCATAAAACAAGTCTCAATAAATTTTTAAAAGTTCAAGCTATATAAAACATGTTCTCTAGTCACAATCAAATTAGAAAACAATAGAAGGATCCTTGGAAAATCCCTGGATATGTGGAAACTACATAATATACTTCTAACTAACCCACAGTTCGAAGAGGAAATCAAAGGGGAATTAGAAAGCATTCTGAACTGAAGAAGATCAAAACAAAACACATACGTAGGAGTAAATTTAGAGCACTAAATGTCTCTATATTAGAAAGGAATGTTCTCTAATCAATGACCTCAGTTTCCACCTTAAGAAACTAAAAAAAGAAGAGCAAAATAAACCCAAAGTAAGCATAAGAAAGTAAATAATAAAAACGAAAAGAAAAACAATGAGATACAAAATAGTAAGACAACAGAGAAAATCTACCAAACCAAAATCTTGTTTTTTGCGATCAGTAAGCTTGCTAAGCCTCTAGTAAGACTGATTAGAGAGGAAAAAGAAAGACAAGACACATTACCATTATCAGGAATAAGACAGGTGACATAACTACAGACTCTACAGCAAAGAAAATTAAGAGTGCATTATAAGCAACTTTATGTCAATAAATTTAACAAGTTAGGTGAAATGGGGAAATTCCTTGAAATAGATAATTTTAATAGTACTATAATCTATTAAAGATATTGAAATTGTAGTCAAAAACCTTCCCACAAGGAAAATGCCAGGCCCAGATAATTTGGTGAATTTTACTAAGTTTTTATGGAAGAAATAAAAATTCTATACAAACTCTAAAAACTAAAAAGGTGGTTCTTTCACAGAAAGCACTATCATATGAGAAAGACATTTTAATTGTTTGCTGACAAAAAATTGAATACATAATCGATATAAATAGTATTTGGAATTATTAAACTTCTAAAAACTTACTTTAGCTCCATATTTTTCAATATAGGCATTAAGTTTCCCAGCTTTATAAAATGGTATCTATAACAATAAAACAACAAAAAAATCCACATTTATAAAAATTACTTAACACAAATACATTGTTAAATAATGTGGGACATAATGAATTTAAACATTCTACAGCAGCTGACCCATCATCAGGTTATCATCCTAACAGCTTGTATGCCTTGGAGAAGCAAGTGATAATCGTTCTCTCCCTAAAAAAGAACATGTGGGTACATTCTCAAAATGAAGAAAAGACTACCTGAAAGTGACATGAACCTAGAAAAGGAAAAGGCTAATAAATTTCATATAATATCTAACACCTTTCTTAATAAGTTTCTAGGCATGGATAAGGAAAATGGACACAAATGTGAACTCAAAAGAGAGTTCAAAAGGCCAAAGTGTTTCAACTAACTAATGAAAGAAATAGAAATCAAAGAAGGTAGAGGCGCCTGAGTGGCTCAGTGGGTTAAAGCCTCTGCCTTTGGCTCAGGTCATGATCCCAGGGTCCTGGAATCGAGCCCCGCATCGGGCTCTCTGCTGAGCAGGGAACCTGCTTCCTCCTCTCTCTCTGCCTGTCTCTCTGCCTACTTGTGATCTTTGTCTGTCAAATAAATAAATAAAATCTTTTAAAAAATTAAAAAAAAAAAGAAATCAAAGAAGGTATTATTTTTAACCTAACAGATTGGCAGATGTGTAAAGGTTGTTAATATCTAGTGTTCATGAGAATGTGGAAATACTGTCTCTCTCAATATACTATTAAGATGCCATCTAGTACAAGCTTTTCAGAGAATAGCATTACTTAGATTTCAGTTTAAAATGTACTGCAATTGCACTTCTAGAAAGTTAACCCACAGAAACTACCAAATAAAGATTATATAATTTCAATGATGCTTTCTGAATTGTTGTAGAAGTACCACTAGAAATTCAGATGTACATAAGAAAATATTAACTAAATTATTATACACCCATACAATGAAATATTAGACAGCCTTAATAATGGATAAGATGTATGTACTGAAACAGAACAACATCCAAGAGAGGATGTTCAAGGAGAAATGAAAGTTTCAAAATAGTATGTATAAAAATCCAATTTTCTACTTTAAATATTTTCAAAAAACTTATGGTATGTAATATCTTTGTAAGAAAGCAAAACACATTTTTAGATGGCTACTTTTCATTTAATATTCTTGCTAAGATTAGGATGCTTGAATTTACAAGAACTCTGAAACAATGTTCCCCCTGTTCCATAAAGATTTGCAGGTAGAGAGGAACACAAGTAAGAGGTAGTAGTGTTTACTTGTCCATCAACAGCTTATCTTTCTTAAAAATGATATAAAAAATGAGAAAATAAAAGATGAATATGTAACGATATAACTTAGAAGAAAAATAAAGGAACTAAAGATTTTTTGATGGCTTGTTAGTATTAATAAATGTTCATTTCCCTGATTCTGAAGAACTAAAATCTCAGAATATGAGGATTTTCAGAAAGGTTTTTGATAAAAATCTGAGGATAATATAATTTTTATAAAGATTTTTGGCTTTTCATTATCATTTCCAGTGACATACAGCACTGGGAAATAAGTTTCTTACTGTAGTTTTATTATGTGTAAATTTTTAAAAATTTTTAAAGACTATTTATTTGTCAGAAAAAGAAAACACATGCAGGGGCAGGAGGAGCAGCGGGCAACTGGAGAAGCAGGTTCCCTGCTGAGAAAGGAGCTCAGTGTGAGACTGGGATTCCAGGACCCTAGGATCATGACCTTGACCAAAGGTAGAGGCTTAACTGACTGAGCCAGCCATCCCTAAAAATTTTGTTTTAAATAAAATTTCAAATTAAAAATAAAAACTGTTGGGAAGTCTGGGTGGTTCAGTCAGTTAAGCATTGCCTTCAGTTCAGATCATGATCCCAGGGTCCCAGAATCAAGCCCCATGTTGGGCTGTTTGCTTGGTAAGGAGTCTGCTTCTCCTTTTCCCTGTGTGTGTGCATGCAAGCATGAGCACAATCTCTCTCTCTTAAACAGATAAACAAATATTGGGGGGGGGAGAAGAAATATCAAGTTTAACATAAATAAATAAACTGTTGATCTAAGTTCTTTAAAACAATTGGAGATGTATTGGAATAGGAAATTTCTTCCTTTATATTAAATAGAATTCTAAAGAATAAAATTTTAAAAAAAGATTAAGGCCATGCTCTTAAAATTATGTTATATTTTATTCATTAATAGTCTTTATTTTAGCACTTGTGACAAACTAAATATTAAATTAGAACCACAAGAATGAATATTAAACATCAGGTATACCGAAGTTAAAGTCTATAAATGGTTCAATCAAACTATAACACGGTAATTTGGTTTCATAAACCACCTTCAATTCGAGCTAAAATTAATACCTGAATTATTGCTTATCAATATTGCTCCCAATAATTAGTAATAACACTTCATAAAATTTTAAAATACTAACCGCCATCACCACCCAAATTTGGCTTAATGTTCCAGGCACAGGTGATGTAAGAATATCTTGATGCAAAAACAGCAACTGCCTGTAGAGATGAAACATAAAATTTTAATTGGACTTGCCTTCTGTCTGATTTTACTTATCAGAACATTTTGAAAATTGCTTAGTTCAAAAGTTTACATTTTTCCTAGGGAAGGATTGTGTTATAAAGACTTCTGTATCTCTCCCCACACTTAACAGGTTAACTTGAACATTTAGCCACTCAGCCAAGATTTAAGAATGTTATAAGCTTTCAGATATTGATATGAATATTGTCCTTGCATCTGATTTTCCCAATCTCTTTCATCCATGAACCTAGATTTCTCATTTAAAACTCCATTTCTGTCCAAAGAGAGACTTGAAGATATCTTAATGTTGTTAAGAATCCAGCTCTTCTAACTCCTGTTTTCCTTTTTTAAGTGGTAGTCAGGAGGCAAGAGTCTAAGGATTTATCTATCAGTGATATTATCAACTACTTCAATGTTAGAACTACTAACTAGATGCTTTTCCTTCAAAAAAGAAGTTTTTTCCAAGCCTAAATGAAGTAGGTAGTGGTTTCATTTTAGTATTCAACAGCCAAATGAACTCACAACAAAAATCACAATTCAAATTATCATCAAGAATTTTGTTTCAAAGATCAGGAAAAGGTGGATAAAACACATGAAAAATTTCAAAATTAGTATCAAGGAAACAAACTTTAAAAAAATAAGAGTGTGTAGTGGGGAGGGGTTACCTCAAAAAGTTAGATGGGCACTTCTGTTTCTGTTAAGACCCTGGTGCAGAACCAGATGCAGCAGATAATTGGGTTTGCAAGGCCTGCCTTTGTTTGACATAGCTAAGCCTACAATGCCTACAATGAATCAAGACACCTCACTCTGTGGGCATGGCCATCTTCAATTTGAGGGTAAACAGGAGAAAATCTCAGGTTTCCCACCCATTTGTTTCTTAAAGGAATCACAGGTAAATGTCCAGTAAGTATCAAATTATACCTTAGCACAAAGGGTACAGGCTCCTGGATGTACTTTACTGGGAAACTATACAATGGGGAGAAGAAAACTTTTGTAAATGAGAGCAAAATGGGAGGACACCCCCAAGAGCATCTTCTTTATTTCTGGCTCCTAGCAATCTTGTGTTTGTTCCTCTCCAAGAAATTCAGTTACAGATATTATCTGTATTCTAAGAGGCCTTCTTTGTCTGACTCAAACAATTTAAGGGACTAATAAATGGTGGGTTCTTAGCAATCATGGAGTTATACTTTAGGCTTCAATCAATCTTGGGTCAGTCATTTCAAAATAGTTCTTGGAGAAATACTCTACAGAAATTATCTTATGTTGACCTGCAAATTAAGAAACTGCATTAATCTAAAATGCTTATAGTATCTCCTAAAGTGTTCATAAACACCAGGTACTCTGTAAATATTTATTAATTTCTACCTCTAAGTTTTTGAGAATCTAATTTATCAACATCCATAAAAAATTTAAAAAGATCACACGAGAAGTCACAAATATAAAAATTCAATAATGTGACACTCAATCACAGATATTTTAAGTCCTTCCCTAAATGTAATCCAATCTATTTGGTCAGAACAAAACTGAATTCCTTTATTTAAAGTTATATACACAGATTAAATAAAAGAGTATTTTATTTTAAAGGAGATACTTCCGAAACAGCTCTAACAGGTCTCAAAACATTTAGAAAGCCTTACTTATAAAATGATTTTTTACCTGCACATCTTCATTTGTGTACTTCTAATCTCAGTGTCAGCCACTTCATTACTCAATATTATCCTGACAGCACAGAGTTCATGTAAATCTGGAGATGTGATGAAGAACAGTGATTGCTGCCCAGAATCACTCATATTTTCCTGTTGACTGAATGTCTCAGCTCTGTCAGGCCTTTAAAAATAAACAAACAGCAATAAAATAGCAGTGAACTATCTTATCAAAAGGTTTTAATATGAACCCATCACAGAATATTTGATGTTGTATTGGAATAAGGCAATAAAAGCAAATTAGCAGATTTTAGCATTTAAATATCATTACCATTTTACCCTTAAGAATTGTTTATCCTGGGTGGCTCAGCTGGTTGAGCAACTGCCTCTTAATTTTGGCTCAGATCATGATCTCAGGGTTGTGAGACTGAGCTCAAGCCTGGCTCCACACTCAGTGGGCGTCTGCTTGAGGTGCTCTCTCCCTCTGCCCCTCTCTCCCACGCACACACACTCTCTCTCAATAAATAAAATCTTTAACCTGCTAGAACTTGTTACAAACATCATTAAGATGTAATACAAATAACCTCCAATTCACCTTTTTATATTATCAATGTCAATGGTTTTTAGTATCACAGTTACGCAACCATCACGATACATACTGGAAAATTTTCATTATTCCAAAAAGATAATATAGAATTACAAGGCTGAAGTTCTACACCATAAGTAAAAATAACTTGAGTATAACAACACAAAAATGAGCTACTGTTTATTAAACGCCTACTCTGATCTAGATACTAGATATATTTCTATCCCATTGTCTTCATTTAAGAAAGTTAAAGTTCCTGGCTATTCTTAAGTTTCATTTTGTTTTCAGAAAAAAAGTATCTCCTATGACAGTAAAAATTTTTTGAAAATCTAAATGTATAGCGAAGTCTTCTGTTGATTCAGGTTATTTTTAAAGCATTTCAAGTCTGAATATATTTTTCATCTTTTTACACGAAAAGAAGTATTTACTAAGATGTCTAATTTTTGTTATCCAGTTTCCTTTTCCACAATTACTTAGCTTTAGAACTTCTATTTGGGACGAGTTTCACAGTTGGTAATTCACAGAGCATACCTCCGAAGTCTGTCCTGGGCATTAGAGAAAACTGGCATGTGCCAGTGGCGGAGTTAAGCTCAGCTTCTCCCACATGCACACACACAGCAGGGGAGGTAACTGAGATTCTAACACTTCCGATCTTTAAACAGCACATTTTCTCCCTTTAAGAAGAAACGTAATCACGTATCAGCCCGGGAATCGGGAATACAACCAGCACGCGTGATCTTGAGGGTTCCTGAGGGAACCACATGTGTTGTGGTCTAAGGCGATGGCGGACAGTGCCCTTCTGGCTGGCTCCCGTGCAGCTTCCTCATTCAAGAAGGAGTGTTTCAAAGTTTCGTCTCTACAGGGGCACTTGGTTGTCTTACGGGAACTACTCTTAGGTTAACACAAATTCCCACACGTTGTTAATGACCTCATCAATGGGATTTCCCATAGCGTTAAAAGTAGAAACTGTCCTTCCTTCCGCTTTCCTGCTCTATTTTAACGTTTACTGTTATGAAAAGGTTTTTTAAAAAGTACAAGTTCCAAGGCAAAGACAACCTCCTTAGCAATTTCGCCTAAAACCCACTTTCTCTGAAGCGCTGTGATAAAGGGCATCAAAGCGCACCAGGCAGAGCATAAAGCGAACAGCTCACGACGGCGCGGCCGAGCACACGCTGCGCGTGCCCGGAAGAACCCAGGTCAGAGCCGCAGGCCCGCGTCCGCGGCCCAGTTTCACGTCTGACCTATTTTCCCCTAAGATGACTCTTGCGGATTTTAACACCTTCCCGCGGAGGAGGCGCGGCGAAGTTGCGCCGGCCTTCGGCGGCGGCGGTCAGAGAGCCGCGCGGGAGCACCAGGGCCCCGCTGAGGAGCACTCCGGGAACGGTTCCCGTTCTTCGGCGCTACCGTGGGCGCGTTCTGAGCTCAGGAGCGGTAAACGGGCAGCGCTCAGAGCATGTCCCCCTTCCCCGCGTTGCCCCGGAAGCCGCGCAGAGCGCTGCACGCCTCAGCCTCAGCCCCTGATGCGGTGCCGGCGACACGTGCCATCAGCAAGCTGCAGGGGCCAGCAGGGGCCCCGTAACCTACCCCGCCCCCCGCGGGCCTCGAGTTCTCCGGGCGGGGACGGGCGGCGCAGAAAGCCCCTTCCAGGTCTTTCTTCAGCTTGACGACGCTGTCTGAGCGCGGCCTCCAGGAGTTAGCCGGGCGCGCGGGAGTCCGGGCCGCGTCCCACCCTACGCGCCAGCAGCACCGCCCCGCAGAGATGCGCTGCGCTTCTGGGGTGCTGGGACGGGGCCCCCCGCCGACGCTCCCTGCCGGTCACAGAGAACCAGCAGCGCCTTCAGAGCCGTCGCCTTGTGAGGCGAACCCACAGGCCTTCACACTGGCGTGAGGAAGGGGTGCAGCCGATGGCAGGGCCCCCAAGGGCCTCCGTGCTGCCTCTCTGCATCCCTCACGCTGACATCTCCCCAGGGACGTTTGCGCTTTGCTCTGAGGGCTCGCACTCCTCCTCACCTGCCGCCTCCGCGATCTTCTCAGGGCTCTTGGCTGTACTCCCAGCACTCCCCGCGCGCCCTCCCGGCAGGCCATGCGCTCCAGCACGCCCCCCGCGCCACGTGCTCCCAGCATGCTACGCGCTCCTCAGGCGCTCTCCCGCACACCCACGTTCCTCAGCCGCCTCCTTTGCGCTCTCCTGGCAGCTCTCTGAGGTGCTCCCAGCACGCC
This sequence comes from Enhydra lutris kenyoni, assembly GCF_002288905.1. NCBI lineage: Eukaryota > Metazoa > Chordata > Mammalia > Carnivora > Mustelidae > Enhydra > Enhydra lutris. The sequence goes on from NW_019154120.1 coordinate 4,672,747, forward strand.
CCACGCACCCTCCCAGCAGGGCCATTCACCCCCAGCATGCCCTGTGCGCCACGTGCTCCCAGCGTGCCCCGCGCGCCTCATGTGCCCTCTTGGGATACCCATACTCCTCAGCCGCCTCTTTTGCACTCCCTTCGCTGTTGTTGGCGCCGCTTCCTGCAAGCCCCACGCACGTGCGGCACGTGTGCTCTCCCAGCATGCCCCACATACCCCACCCCCAACACGCCCCGTGGGCCTCGTGCTTCCCCGGCATGCCTTGCGCACCTCAGCTCTTTCCGCCAACGCTGGTGACTGGTGACGCCGGCTCGCATTCGTTTAGAGAAGAGCTGGGGTTGGCCCCAGCGGGAAAGCGGGATCCCGGGCGCGAGAGGCCTTCTAGCTGTGGAGGGAGAGGACAGTGGGTCTACTGGGGAGCTGTAGGCGTTGGCCCGCTTTCAGGGCTCACCTAGGCAAGTGCGCCCTTTCCCTCCCATGAAGGGCCCGCGGAGTCTGAACCGTCTGACTGGAAGGTTGTGCAGCGCTCTGTGGAGCAGCAGCTGGCGGCAAGCCCATCGCGGGCACCTCCTCCATTTGACGGGTATTTATGAGGCGCCTGCTGTGTGCCTGGAGCTTTTCTAGGAGTGCTGAGAAGGGACAGACCGGCACCGAGGGACGGACAGGAGCGGGAGGGGGAGCCTCCTAAGGAGGCCAGGGCGGTGTTTCAGGAGAGCAGTGGTGCGGCCTGAATCAGGGGAGGGCTGGGCAGGTGGGACTGGGTCGGGAACGTGCTTTGAATTACATCAAGTACGTTTCAGACACGGATAGGCCTGCGGTCTCAGAGGAGCCAGGTAGAGCCCCAGGGTGTTTGTCTAAGGACTTGGAAGGACGGGGTTGCCATTGGCTGAGAAGGGGAAGGCCCTGGAGGAAGGAGGAGTGCGTTTGGGGATGAAGGCGAGGAGGGGTGCGGTTCCGGGCACATGGGTGTTGGGAAGTGAAGAGGATCTGCGTGTAATAGTTTAAAACCCCGCGGCCGGATCACCAAGAGGGAGTGTAGGAAGAACAGAAGCCCTTACGCGGGGGCCTGGGACACTCCAGTGTAAGTTCCTGGAGGTGAGGGGCGATCGCATAGGTCGAGGGCCGGGGTATTTTTATGCAGAGAAGAGCCATTTCTGAACCTCGTATTTCACCAGTCAGTGGAAGGTGTATTGTGAAAGGATGGGATCTGGTATTGTGTTGAACGTTTGGCCCACTGCAGTAGTTCACTTGTTTTGTGTTTGCAAGATAAGCTTTGGCCAAGAGGAGTGCGTTTAAGTATCTTCCTAACTCAGGAGGAAGTGCTCAGTACGCGAGTGGTCCAGCCGGGAGGTCGTCGTAAGTGATTATCACAAGAGTGACCACCAAAATCAGCCTATGACCGATTGTAATGTTCTTTTGAAACAAATATACCAGCAAATAAACTTTTGGTCCTTTTAAATTTTTTTTTTTTTTTTTTTTTTTTTTGCTTGAGAGAACGAGAGAGAAACTCCCCTGTGCCCAAGGCCTAGAGAGGGGAAGCAAGACTCCCTGCTGAATGTGGAGCTGAAGGCGGGGCTAGATCTCTTGACCCTGAGATCATGACCTGAGCCAAAATCAAGAGTCCTTCAGTTAATGGATTGAGGCACACCTATCCTAAACTTTTATGGTCTGGTTTTATGTCAGCAGTCATTGGAATTATTAAAAACAAATCTTTGAAGACAGGAAGATCTCTATCCTACCTGGCATATGCACATAGAAAGAAAAAAATCGCATTAGGACAAGGTGAAAAATAAATACAGATTCAGTTTAAATAAATGTATATATTCACTAGCTTTTTTTTATCTGTTTAAGTACAGGTAAAGTCTAGTGTTTTTCATTTGTAAAGCACACCTGTCAGCACTTCGTGTTCTTAGTACCTCTGCTATTGAACTTATGGTCTCTGGCTTCAACAATTTCAACAAGGCAGAATTAAAGATTTGCAATTTTCAGATACGCCCACATTACCAAACACCCAAGTACTAAATGTCCAGTTCTAGTCCATTAAAATGAAACGTTGCCTTATGGAACAAAATAAATAAATCTTTTTAAAATGTAAATAAATCATAAGTAGATAATTTTATGGTTTTTTGAAAAATACTGTCATTGTTTATCAACCAGTCAGACCTAAAGGTAGAATATTACCTGCATCTCCAACATTCCTTCGTTTCCTCTCCCAGACACTTCCCCACTTACCCCAAGGTAATCACTGTTTCGGCTGCTAATGTCATAAGTTAATCTTGCTTCTTTTGAAAACTTGTATTAATGGAAGCGTACAACATGAATTCTTTTGTGTCTAGCTTTTTTTTTGTAAACGTGATTGTGAAATCCATATTATTGAGGGTAGCAGCATCTTATTCATCTTCATTACTGGATAGAGTTCCATTGTGTATATAAACTTCAATTTGTCCTTTTTTTTTTTTAAGATTTTATTTATTTATTTGACAGAGAGAGAGATCACAAGTAGGCAGAGAGGCAGGCAGAGAGAGAGGGGGAAGCTGGCTCCCTGCCAAGCAGAGAGCCCGATTCGGGGCTTGATCCCAGGACCCTGAGATCATGACCTGAGCTGAAGGCAGAGGGTTAACCCACTGAGCCACCCAGGTGACCCCAATTTGTCCTTTCTGGGGTTAAATGGACAATTAGATTGCTGCCAGTTTGGGATTATTATGAAGAATGCAGTGAAGAGCATTTTTGTTCAGAAAAAAGTCAGAGAATGCTAAATAGTTGTATAATTCTATTTTTATAAAGCTCAGTAGTTCTCCAAGAAAATCTGAACAATAAATTGTTTCTTGATATATTTATACATGCATAAATTTTTTTATAAGCAAGGAAACAATAAGCGCAATTCAGGATAATAATGAATGATTTTTAGGTGGCAGAAGGATGGGATGTAGGAGGAGCCCATAGTCCCCAAGTCAAGTAAAGCGTTCATTGATGCTCATTTATATTATTTTTCTTCAAAATATGTATGTGCATTCACTTATATGAACATTACATCATTGTTTTTAATTAATAAAACACAAAATGTCATAGTGCCAGAATTTTTATCTAGGGAAAAACTTTACTGACAGGATACATTTTGATGACAACCTTGTGGACATGCTTATTCAATTTACCAGGTATATGAGTCACTTATTGTTTTTCCTTTTATCTCACAGGCATTCAAGATGGGAAAGAATCTCTTAAAGATTCCACCTATGAAGGTCAAGGTTGTTGCATTATGTTAAATGACGTTTAAACTGAGCACACAAAGATTGGGCCATATTTTGTGGCTAGGCAGGTACCACGTTAAAATGAAGGTTATTTCTGAGAAAGATTACCTGGGGAAGAGTCAAATCTTTATTCAGAGCTGGAACTAGGATGCTAAGCTCCAGGTGGGGACTGAGGTTCAGCATGCATCTTGACCTGGAATTTGAAGAGTCTGGATGTCTAAGAGCGTATTTGTGATAGAGCATAATCAGCTGTCCTCAAACATAGGGGGACTGGGACCCTGTATGATTTGACCCTAGTAAGGGTTCCCACTGGGTGTGTGCCTCATGGTCACAGGAGAATTGACAATCTAATGAACTGATTCAGTTGACATCACTGCTGCATTTATTAAAGATGAATCGACTCTCTCAGGCTCTAGCATCATTGTATGTGGTGGAAAATTATTTTTGCTTCCTTTAGCAAAGTTCATTTGAATATTCTGGCCCTGCTGTAAGAAAGCAAAGAGAGAGCTATATCTTCATACTTAAGCCAGAGTGCCAAGGAGGAGAGTAGGGTGGTGGTGGGTGGCAGGGAGTGATATCCGTAATCAGTAAGAGAATTAGGGAAGTAAAGATATCCAGAGACTAATATTGACTTCTTTGTAGCATCAGCTTTAGAGGTCCGAAGTGATATTTTTATACAGATAAGTAACTGTTTCTGACATGGTGCTTCCAGCTTGCAAGAACTCCACTGCCCTCTCCATCATTCACATTGTACACTTATGCAGATGCATTGAGCACTTTGGATTGCTCCTAGGTGTGTACATTGTTCATTTTAAACTATTTTCATGCTATTGCTGCATTTAGCCTCTCTTTTTTTGTGTGTCCTAGCCTGAGAAAGAAAGAAAACAGCTTTATCTTAATATATTTCTTGGGAAAAGTTAGAAAACTTGGCTAGTCCTCTTGCTAGTGACAGATAAATTAATCCACATTTTTCATTATGGTTAAAGTAAAATTGTGACATTTCCAAGTACTTACATGCAATCTTCTATGTAAGTTTATACCTGTATTCATCCAAAAACATTTATTGAGCATACACTGAGTTCTGGGCACTCGGCTGAAGACACAGCTGTGAATTATCCCTGCCCTTGAGGAACTCTTGGCCCAGTGAGAAGGGCAGATGTGTAGACTGATGACTTAGTGAGTGTGTGATAATCAGAGAATCAAGGAGTATTGAGTGGGCATTAGTGGGAGGGGAAGAGTGTGATCAGCATGTGCCTCCGGTGTTGACTACTAAGCTGAGTCAAAAAGGGCCCTGAGTTCTAGGGCAAGAAAAAGGAAGTGGGAGAAAGGAACGAAGAGAGTCCTCTGGTGAAAGGGGACTTGAACAAGGGTATGGAAGTAAGGATAGGATGCTGTGTCTCCAGCGACAGATCTCACTGTCGCTAGGCTAGGCTGTAGGTTTGAGCTGGAAATGACAAAAGATGGAGCAGGAATGAGGCAGATTTTGAATGATCTTGGATGTTCTGGTAAGGAATGGGAACTTTAGTTACTGGGAGACCTTGGAAAGTCTTAGGCAAGTAGTGATGTGATCAGATTTTAACTTAGATTCATTATTCTATGGAAGATGGATGTGAGGAATTGAAGACTAGAAGGAGAACCTGTCAAGGTATTGTAAGCAGGTAGGCAGGTAATCATGAAAGGCAGATGTGGCAGAATGGTACTAGGGATAAAAGAGGAGAACACTCATTAGATATTTAAGAGGGAAAATCTCTGGGACTTGGTGATGAAATCAATTCTGAGGATGATTTGGATAATTTGCAAGCTTCTTACTTGGGAAATACACCATCAACTGTTTCAAAGAACTGTCTGGAACCCTAAATCCTTTACAAAGTTAAATAGGATACCTGGAATTTTCGTTATGCATACCATTTTGCTCTTGTTCTGTTTATTTGTGCTAGAGACAAAAAGATTTTTAAAAATATAATATTGCAGCCATGTCCTACTATCAAACATTCTCCTTATTTGCCTGCTTCTAAAGAAGGACATACAAGGAAAATGTGCCTAAGAATGTATTTACAATAAGATATATAATTGTTGTTTGAAGTTAGGAAAATTGCCCTACTTCAGCAATGAACTTCAGACATTTGATGAGCTTTGTGATCAGATAATACCCATTGCTCCCTCCTCCTCATTTCTGCTTCTGCAGTCCAATTGAATAGAGATTCTCAACCGACATTTGGTATTATACATGGATAGAAACAACCTCAAGCCATACGTACTTTATTTGAAAATGAATAAAAATGTAAAATATTTAGAAAATTTTGGAAATTATTGCTAATAGGAAATTATTTAGAAATCAACAAAATAGACTATATAGATGAGAAATTTAGACATTTTTTGAAGGAGAAAGTTAAATTTTGCTAATATAGTATTTAAAAGGCCTGGATATAATGCAAATTATCTGTAGATATTTGAATTGGGAGTCCCATCTTTGTTGAAGGGCCCATTTGTTTGAGGGAACCAGTTCTCTATGGTTCTACCTGTATAATGGAGAATTTAACTATCAATGGGCAGGGAAAGGCTGTTCAAGCACATCTTGTGCATGATTGACAGAAGTAGAAAATGAATAAAAAATGTAATTATGTTTGCTTATTTTTGGCTTATAGTGGAAAAGAAACTGCTTTTTACAGTACATTTTTACCCGAGGAACTTTAGAAGTGGTGTTGGTTTTCCAAATGTTTATAAAAATGTCTTTGCTGGAGGGGAAGTCAGGAGTTTATAAGTATTTGTGTTCTTTAATCTCTCAGGTTTGTTTCCAAATTTGCCTAGATTTACTTCACCTTGGAGCACCTGCCATATAGGATGTTTCCTCATACCAGCGTTTTGGAAAAAGGAAGCCTCGTAGAATAATAGTAGCAGCACTAACTGAAATCTATTGAATGCTGTCTATGTGCCAGACCTTGTCCTAAGCATATTATAAGTGATATGCCTAGAATAGGTAACTGACAAGCTCATAGCTATGCATCTCTGAATAAATCATCACTAAACCAGGGGCAGGATCCAGATCACTAGTGCCAAAGTTTTGTTTTTAACCACTTCTGGATTTGGAACTGAGACTGAAATCTGGAACAATATTGATGGTGGATTATAGATATAGCCATGATCTTAAGAGACTCAGTGCTCTGCTAGAAGTCATGGGAAGATTTAGCTGTTCTAAGAACTGTTTAGGGAAGTAGTATAATCTGGTTTACTATTTTTAAAATATATAGGAGCATTATAACACGAATTGTAAACATCTGAAAAGAGAAAAAGTGTCAAGTCAATAATTTAAACTCCTGCTTGGAGCAACTAGAAAAAAGAAAAATAAACATAAGGTAAACAGATGGAACTAATACAGAAATTAATGAAGTTGAAAAAAAATAGAGAAAAACAAAAAGAAATCTGGCTCTTTGAAGAGATCAGTAAAACTGACAAGCCTCTAGCAATGCTGACAACCAAAAAATGAGAGAAGTCACAAATTACTAATATCAGGAATTAAACATGGGATATCAATATAAATCTTACAGACATCAAAAGGTTAATAAAGGAGTATTATGAATGGATGAAATGGAACAATTCCTCAAAGAGTATGAAATACCACAACTCTCCCAGTATGAAACATAATTTGAATAGTCCTGTATCTGTTATGGAGATTAAATTCATGGTTTAACTTCCTGAAAAAGAAATCTGCAAGCCCGTATGGCTTCCTTGGAGAACTCTACCTATTCTACTTTTAAAGAATAATAAAACCAATTCTACAAACCTCTTCAGAAAAATAGAAAAATAGAGAATACTTTCCAATTCATTCTCTGAAGCCAGTGTTACTCTGATTCCCAAACCAGATAAATACCATGCGTGAAAGAAAACCACACACCAATTTCTCCCACAAACACAGATAAAAAAAAAAATTCTTTAACAGAATATAATTTAGCAATAAACAAGTGGGGTGTATTCAAAAATGCAAGGCTGGTTCAATATATGAAGACCAGTGTATTCCATCATCTGTAAAGGCTATTTAGAGAGCTTGGAAAAATGTTTCCTTCTCCATGGTCATGGATTCCTATGGAGGAGGTAAGCAGTGAGGAAGGGAACTAACATTTATGAAGCTTCTAACATGGACGAGCTGTGTTGAGTCTCTAGGAGGATGACCTACATGTGTAACCTGCTATGTAGGTCCTTTTAGAGTTCACTACCGTTGGTGAAAAGGAGCTTAATAGATGACTTGATAATACGCTGGGCTTTCTCCCCCCCGCCGACCCCCAAACATTTGCAAATCTTCCTCTGAGTGCTCTAAGCTGGGGAGTTGCTGTTCTGGAGTCCTAGTGCTGTTGATCCTTTGGGATTTATGTAAACAATATACCGTTGAGAAGAGACAGAGGGGACACTAACGCAAGTACTCGCCCAGTCAGTGTCAACAGCGGAGAAGCGCTGCAGAGCTTGAGGAGTAACTAGGACTTTCTTTGTACCGCACAAATAATTTCCCTGGGTCTTCTTGTGAGAATTGGATACGCCTGGGAAGGGGAATGTCCAGCACAATTCCTGAGTGGCGATTCTGGGCAGCACACTGTTTCTCTGACGCAGAGTGATGGCACTGCGTGTTTTAAGTCCCCGAGGCTCGGGACTCTCCCATCACGTTAACAGATTTTAATAGTTAACAGATTCGCAGCGGAGCGACTTGGTTACACAGTGACATCCAGGGCTAGCTAGTATGACCCGATTGCGAAACGGAGGCGAGGGTGGCGTGCGATAGCTAGCTCCCGCGGACCACCCTTGGGCCGCGGCCCCACGCAGATACCCAACGTTGGGTGGCCTCCGCCCCCTGCCCCGCAGCCTTCTGCGCAGACGCAACGGAAGCCCCGCCCCAGCTCGCCACGCCCTCCGCGCGCTCCAACTACGGAGTCCTGAAGGGCACCTTCTGCATCCAGTGCACGCCCGCGCGCTGGGCGGGGGCGCGCTCGGGTTGGCGGACGGTGTCGGCCGAGGGCGGGCCCCTTGAGTGACACGCGCTCTGTCCACTCATCGGAGGCCGTGCGCCACCGCCCCCTCCGCGGCGCGGGCCGCCCTGCTCTGGGCGCGGAGCCGGGGCCCGGGAATGTCCCGGGCCCAGCAAGTTGAGACGCGCGCTCCGCTCCTCCCGGCTTCGCTGGTGTTTTCACGACCCGAGGCTCTCCGCGTTCCGAAATGGCCAAGCAGTCGGACCAGACTGTCAAGTACTACACCCTGGAAGAGATCCAGAAGCACAACCACAGCAAGAGCACCTGGTTGATTCTGCACCACAAGGTGTACGATTTGACCAAGTTCTTGGAGGAGGTGAGTTGGAGAGACGTGACGCTGGCTGGGTTTGGGGTTTCCGTGCGGCGAACCGTTTGGCGCTCGCATCGTGGCGCGGTCGAGGTGTGCGGCTGTGTGGAACGCGCTAGCCCGTGCGTGCACACCTGAGCGCGTTCCTTCCGTCTGCACCTGTGGGTGCGCCCCCTGAATCCGGACACCTGAGTGGCACCCGGCTCCGCACGCCTGGGAGCGGCCGCGGGTCTGCACACCTGGGCGTGCACCCTCGGGAGTGTCCCGCCGCGCGTCGGCCGGCGTCGCTGCCGGACGAGCCATCTCAGCAGCCCGCGAGTGCGGGCGCTCCGCAGAAACTGCCTCCCTCCGCGCGCCGGAGGGCACCGCTTAGAGCAGGGTGGGGAGCACGATCGCATCCGGAGCTGCCTTCCTGGGAGGGGGCGCTGCTGCGGAAGGATTTTGAATAACCCTTTATGAGTTTACACGGGGGGTGGGGGGCTCCATCGGAGACCAGGATCCTCAAACTTGGATTCCCAGTAGAAGCCGGTTGGAGACCACCCGCCCTGAGAACTGTGAGATCGTACAAGAGAGGACCCTGAGTCTCGAGGTCCGGGTGTAGTCCGCCCCCGCTGTCCCCGGCAGCAGCAGGCCCACCCGCACCATCCACGCGCAGCCTGTTCGCCGGGAAGGAGTTCGGGGATTGTTAACCGCATCCAGTGAGGACAGCGCGGCGAGGTACGGTGCTGGACTCTCGGGATTAGGGAATCAACCCCGCCTGTGTGAGGCTCTGATGGAGAAGGAAGGATGGGTGGTGAGAACCGCCAGTGGGACTTGAGCTTTAGCTTTGGGAGTTGTAGACTAATTTTGCCTAACTCAAAGGAAAACATTGCTTTGATGAGGTTCTTTGCATTAGGTTACAATGTTTGCAGTGAATTCTAGGATGTTTTTCTTTGCTACCTCTGGATTTGTTTTATCACTGTGGGTGAGCTTGAACCGTAAATCCGAATGCAACACTTAACCTCCTTCGCCGCCCCCCACCCCGGCGCCTCCCCCCAAACAAAGGAGAATGTTTAGTGATGCTAATTTTTTTACATTGTTGGAGGGGAAATGGAAGTAAAAGCCTGGTCTCAGCTAAATCACAATTTACATCAAGGGATTTTTTTTTTTTTGAAAGACATTTTATTTATTTATTTGACAAAGATCACAAGTAGGCAGAGAGGCAGGCAGAGATAAAGGAGGAAGCAGGCTCCCTGCTCAGCAGAGAGCCCGATGTGGGGCTCCATCCCAGGACCCTCGGATCATGACCTGAGCGGAAGGCCGAGGCTTTAACCCACTGAGCCACCCAGGCGCCCTACATCAAGGGACTTTTGCTGAGAACTTTTTTAAAGCTGTGTCTTAAAAGAGCTGAAAGTGATGTTTATTAGTAAGATATTTTACTCCTAAATTGCCAGTTAGTGGTGTGCCAGAAGAAAAAATGGTGTTCCGATTGAGGAGTGGTTTATAGTAGGAAGGCACACCTGATCTGTCCCTCTTATCTAGTCACAGGCCATAAAGCATCAGGAGTTCATAACCTGGCGCCCTTACATCAGGGCTAACTGATGCCAAAGGTCTACTTTCACCTGTTCCTTTTTCCTCTCCCATGGTATGTGTAATTCTAGAATTTTAAGATTCAGTGTGTGCTTTCTTTGTTTCTATCTGTAGAAAAGAACAGCATTTATGAAATAGTAATAGGATATTTTTTGAAAAAAAATTTTTTTCCCCTCTTTTGTGGGTTCTGTTCTGTCCATTGTGTTGTACAGGCGTCTGCCCTGGCGTCTCCCCCCACCAGATGTCAGCACTCCTTCCCCGGTTGTGACAGTCAGATTGTCTCCAGATACTGCCAAGTGTCCAAAAATCACTCCTAGTGGAGAATCACTGTCCTAAAAATGTATTTTGCGTAACTTTTAAAGGTAAATTTCTCAGAAGGAGATAACAAGGAAGAGAAGATTACTAAACTTTAAGCCACTTACATTTCATTTTTATGAGGCAGGAAAGAGAATTGCACAGAATTTTCTGAGTAAAATTGTAAAAGGTGGGAACAAGCTGTTGGGTAAATTAGCCGAGGACCAATTCTTTTCTTTACTCATTTTCAGTACTCTGAAAGTAGCTTGAGAAGAATGTGTTAGGTAATAGGTAAAATACAGTGAAATGAGCTTCTCACTAATATTTGATAACCAACACAGTGAGATAACTAAAAACTATTTATAGTGAGATAAATAAAAACAAGTTTACGGTGGTTCCTGTTTCCATTTCCGGTAAAATGCTCCCCGGTATAGCCTGCCTGTGACTTGAGTTTGGGGTGCCACTGCTGTCTGGGCATTGTGCCCTTCCTTTTGAAGTAAGTTCAGTATCTTCTGAACTCTTTCGAGTGTGTCTCCCTCAGGAGATTACGACCCAAGAGGAAGATGCATCTTTTCTGTTCCTGGAAGCTTCTGTTGGAGGAAGCAGGACTAGCACTGGAAACAGTGCTGTGCTGGGGTCCACTGAGTTTAGTTGAGTAGGGAGCAGACCCAGGAGGGCGGTGTGAAGCCTCGGGCCTGAGCTCTGTAAAGAGGCCCTGGAGTCCACAGTGGCAGGGTGGAAAGGACAATGCAGGTGCACAGAGTGAGGACTGGGTTAAGGTAGCAGAGCAGAGTGGCTGACATTTTGCACTTGGACCCACTGGCAGGAGTGGAGGCCTCTCTGGAATGAGACCCCATCCTAGGGTCCCTGCCTGTGGCTTCCTGCATCTTAAACACAAATCTCCGCTTCTGCAGGCCACTCTGCCAGGTGTAAAATTCTTCCTAGATCTGTCCTGTTTCCATTACTTTATTCTGCCAGTACTGTTTATCTCTTCACTTCTTTTGAAACAGAGAAGGGGCCCCAGGTTATCTGTCTCTTCCTTCCTCCCCTGCTGATTTCTTCCGTCATTTTAAAAGCTCCAGGATTTCATGAAACTTTTCTGTGTTAACTAAAGAATGTTCTGCTTTCCCTAATTTACCTAAGTATGAAAGGTTTTTCTTTTTTCTTTCGGAGTTTGGGACTTCCTACCTCTAAAGTGAACTTTCAGTCATTATGGGCTCTAGATCTCCCTCTACTATGAGTTCACCCATCTGTATGGACAATAAGACCTTTCATGGCAGAGTATTTTTTCCTGCATTCGTGTTGAGAAGATGTATAGTGTGATGGGTGGAAGGAGGTACTCCTCTGCTACCTACACTCTCCGTGTCTCAGATGCCTTATTTTAACGTAAAGTGGAGGATGTAGTAGTGTCTATGTCACAGGGTTATTATAAGAATTAAAATAATGCTGGTTAAACACATGACACAATACCAGGCACGTGGATAAACGAAAACCCCTGTTTTAGTTTGGCACAGGGAGGGCTGGTGGCTCGTTTTCTGTAGTATCTTATGTAGCTGAGTATTAATGGGAGATTTTAGGTAAAGGTGTAAATCTGGCAGGCGATGTTGAAATGAGAAAGGATTATAAAAATTATATGCTTCCAGTCAAGAGCACAGGTGAAGTTTCTAAGTTGTGCAGCGAGCTCTATCTCTTGAAATAATAGCCTTAAAAAACTGGTTTGTTGTTCAAGAGGACGGTAGTTACCTGAGAGGGCAGGCCGGCTCGTTGTTAATGGCAAGCTAGGTACCAGCAGGTGTTTAGTTACTATCTCTGTTGACCTACAGGATTTTATTGCTTGCATTTTTTAGAGAATATTTTCTTTTTTTCAGTCCTCAGTTCTAGTTTTTTAATTTATTTTCGTGAAGTTTGGTTTTGTCTCATCTGATGATATTATTAGCAGGACTAATGACTATAAAGCTTTGAGAGGCAGTTACTTGAAATGAAAACGTAGGCCTTTGGGGCCAGGAGGAAAAAAAAAATGGTTTGCTTTTCCCTTTCTGTGATTTAGGCCGCAGTGTGTATTCAGTTTTTAAGAGTTGTGGGAGCAAGAAGAAAGCATTTTATAACTCATGAAGTTATATTAACTTGCTTTCAGTTCCAGTCAATAGATGTTTGATTTATAAAATTGGTATCTTCCTAAAAATGTGGTAGAGGAGAATGCCTTTGTGTCAAGTTGGTGCCTCCTTGTTCCTGTAGCACATTTTCTTGTCATCCTGGATTTGCTTTGACAACATTCTGCTGCGGAGAGCTTTGGCTCCTGGTTCATGCTTGCTTTCAGAGACTGTGTTCATAATAGCAAGTTTTGGTGTAGGAATTTATTTTTTGTTACCTTCCTTGAACATGGTTGCCTACTTTTCAGAAACCAGTGGTTCCTATCCTGGGGGCCCTCAGTTCTCCTGGACCCAGGAAGAAAGTAGGTGCTTAAAACTTAAGCCCTTAATTCTGAAAAACACGAGGACAGTATAGCTTGGTAAGGGGGTGACATATTTAGGGCTAAATCCTAAGTGCCTTTGCTTTTTCGAGGAAAATTGATAACACTCTGAATCTGATAGGACTAAAGAGCTGTGGTTGCAAATATGTCTTTGATGACTGTAAAGTAGGAATGTTATTATTCACATTCCTAGTTTGGTAAATAAAACTTTAGAAAATAATGAAGCGCGTAGGAGGAAAATATAAAGGGGTTCTTAGGGGTACATGTGGCTCAGGTGTCTTGGGTAAACAGGCGGCAGAGCCACAAGTCTACTTGGGGTATGTGAGCCTGTGGGCAGGGTCTTTTATATTTCTGCATTTTTTTCCCCTTGGTAACTTTTTGCTACTTTTGAGAGGAGGTTTCAAGAGTGCTGTGAGCTACTACTCTGTTTTGAAACATTAAAAACTTAACAATAAAAAGCAACACTTGAGATTGTTAACTTTTGACTTTTGTTTATCTTTAACGTGGATGGAAATTCCAAAGGAAGGGAGAGTAGATTATGCAGGCCAGTTTGGCTAAATCAAGGAGTAAATAATGCTAATTTCTATTGAATGCAGGTGTCTTTATTCCAAAAGTCCTCCAGAACCATAGAAGACAAGCAATGGGTACCCTTTTATTTTTCTTTTTTAAGATTTTATTTATTTGAGGGGGGGGGAGAGAGAGAATATGTGCACATGCAGGAGCTGGGGGAGAAACAAAGGGAGAGGTACAAGGTGACTTCCTGCTGAGTGAGAGCCTGACAGGACAAGGGCAGGGGGCACTCCATCCCATGACCCTGCATTTTTTTTTTTTTTTTAGATTTTATTTATTTATTTGACAGCGTCACAAGTAGGCAGAGAGGCAGGCAGAGAGAGAGGTGGGGAAGCAGGCTCCCTGTGAGCAGAGAGCCTGATGCAGGGCTGGATCCCAGGACCCTGACAATCATGACCTGAGCCAAAGGCAGAGGCTTAATCCACCGAGCCACCCAGGCACCCTTGACCCTGCGATCTTGACCTGAGTGGAAATCACGAATCAGAGGCTTAACCCACTGAACCACCCAGGTGCCCTGCAGTGGGTACCTTTTAATATAATGAAGTTTGAACAGGCCAGTTCCTGATAGACATTCTAAGTGTTGGATGGGGGTTAAGAAAACTATGTCTCATCTTAGACCTGTTTTGAGGTGAGTCAGGTAAAATCTGTAGATCATTTTCTTCATTCTTCAATGGGGACTATTCTGTCCCTTGTATCACGTTTGTGAACACTAGAAAAATATGTGTGTAAGCACTTGGAAAATATATAAATATTTTGATTAAGATAAAGTTTTCTTCCCGAGTAAGTTAAAATTTTGTTGTATGGAAGGTTCAATATTTATTTAGTAGGAACACACACCAAATTATAATGTTAAAAGCAAAAATGGTTCAAAATACAAATATTCACTTGAAATATAATTTTTGAGGAATATGTGCTGTGCATTATGGATATCCTCTCTTTTCTGGCACCTTTAAAAATATAACTTTAATTTTTTCTAAAAACATTTTAGAGAAAGAGCATGAGCAGGGGTAGAGACAAGGGGAGAAGCAGACTCCCCAATGAGCAGAGGGTCTGACGCAGCCCAATGTGGGGCTCCATCCCAGGACCCCTGAGATCATGACCTGAGCTGAAGGCAGACACTTAACTGACTGAGCCACCCAGGTGCCCTAAAAATACAACTTTATTGCTGTGGGGGAAGGAATGCATGTTACTCTAAGGAATTGGACCGTGTGGGAAAGAACAAGGGAAAAGTCAAAACTCACCGAGTTCCACTGCCCAAGGTAACCGCCGTGAAATGTCTCGATGAACACCTTTCCAGGAGCTTTACACACATCCACCCTTGTATAGGGATTTGCTGTACGTAAATGATAAAATACTCTGCGTGCTGTTTGGTAATCTATCTTGTCCCCCTATATGTGGAGGACACCATTCTGTGTCGGTAAATTGTATTCTTCTAGCTACTTTCTTATTGGGTAGATGTGTCATAATTTATGTAACCAAACCTTTTTTTTCTTTTTTTTTGCACATTTCATTGTGCTGTTTGCCACCAGTGATGTCTCCCTAGGTGAGTCTTTGTAAACTAGATTGCTGGGTGGGAAGTTACATGCGTTTTGCATTTTGTCGCATATTCCCAGAGTGCCCGTGGTGATCACAGGAGTGGCCACAACCCGGGCTTACATGCTAGTGAGACTTTGCTCTCCCAGACCTTTGTTTTCATTAGTAACTGAGAGAATTGATTACCCTCCTTCTCTCTGGAATTACTTGGATGTGTATTTTTCTCAGCAGGGGCAACATATGAAACATTTTTTTCTCCTTTAGCATATACATTTTCTTAAAAATGCAGCTGTAGCAAGTAACACCTTTTTTATCCTAAAACTTCCAGGGCTGGTCCAGTTTGGAGCACTCAGGAAAAGTGGCCTGAGGTAGCAACAGAACGATGAGGTTGGATGTAGCAGTGGCTCAGGGCTCTTCTCTGTGTCTTGATGAAGTGTGCTGCTTTTTCCTGTTATCTTTGAACCTGGGTTTCCTGGGAACTCCGATTTATGTGCACATATTTGTTAACTGGCTGCTTGTGTCTTAGACCAGACCGGGAGAGTGAGTTGAAGATGTGGGACTCAGTTCACTCTGGGTGAGTAGAATTTGGTGTGAGCAGCCTGTTGGAAAGTGATCTCCGGTCGGGGGGAGCTGACGGTCGTGAATGACAGAGAGATGTCACATTCTTGCGTGCTGAGCTGTGTCTCTAGTCAGGCCCGTGAGGTCTCCACTGCTGCTGGGGAGGAGCGGGATGCTGGGTGGCTGTGGGAGAGCCAGCGTGGGAGGCATTCATGGCCCCAGGCACGGTCAGAGGCCTCCTGTGCTGGCTTTCTAGGGGTGACAACCTGTCGCTCCTTGGCAGCAAATGTCTAGAGTGTGTCCTTTTCCACCAGTTTCTTGCGGTTCCTGCCATTGGTTGTCACGGGCAGGCTGTTCCCTGAGTTTTGCACAGCTGTGTGGAAAATTCCCCAGGGCACAAAATACCCAACCTGCTTTCCCTTCTTCTGTCTTCAGAAAGTGTTAACTAATGTCATGTGTTCTCCCTCCCTTGGTGGAGATCCCCAGTGGACTAATGGTAAAAGTGATAGCAGGGGACACTCACTGAACATTGATTGGTGTTGAAAATGTGCCAGATAGTATGCGGAGTGCTTTTTTGTGCACAAAGCCCTCCTTTGCATTTATACTTTTAATCCCCAAAATGATCCTCCTAGGTTGGAGTTGGTATTCTCCTCTTAAACGTAAGAGAAATGTGGCTGGGAAGGTCAGGGACTTGCTCTAGTCCCACGGCCAGTGAGGACAAAGCCAGGATTTAAGTCCATGTTGCAGGACTCCCAGCCCACCTTCTTCAGCTTACACTGTGGCCAGGGCGTGAGACCTGGGATAACTGGGAGAGCTTTAGAAGACAAGAGCCATCCGTTTGGTACATAGTTGCTGTTACTTGCTTTGAGTTTTCCACCCCATGTCCAGAGGTCACTGCAGGAACCAGGGAGAAAGCAAAGGGAAGTTGAGAATGGAAATATTTGAACAAAAAGAAAACCCTGAGAAGGGCAAAGAGCAAAAATGTGCCTGCCTTTCTGTTATTTTACTGTGTTGCGTTACAGAAGGTGAAGGATATGACCAGCCGTTCCAGTTTCTCACAGGTTTTTCACGCACCGTGTCTTGGTGGAGTCTTCAAGGACTCTGTTCCTAACACAAGTGACACGTGGGTGGTCTTAAGAATCAGTGTCCTGTTGTTTAAGGAAGAGATTGTGTACGTAAATGTTAGGTATGTGTGAAGAGTTAATTGCTGTTCTGGACACGCTTCTTAAGTGCGTGCCCTGGGAGGGCTTGTTCTGAATGGAAATCTGAGGAGGTTACTGCTCAGATAAAATCCCCGCGTGGGTTCAGCTAATCCCCGCCTGCCCCTTCCACCCCCTCACCGACTGTGGGTGCTCAGCCCCGGCGCTGTGCATAACACCCTGCCTTGCGTTGTCTGCCGTGTCACCATTCCACTTAACGTTGCAGCCTCAGGAGCCCCCCGGGAGGTCTCCCCCCTTTCTTGCTGCTTCCCTTCTGTCTTCTTACTGCTCTATGAGTGTATCTGTCATACCCTTGCGGTGCTCTGTCCCGTGTTCTCAGAGCAGGACCTCACCCAGGCTCCAGGATTTCACGGGTTCCGCCAAATTGGTGGTTGCTTTGAGTTTTCAGTTTGAGGAAGTATGTTGTTATTCTATTAGCGAATGGAACTTCTTGGAGAAAATCAAAGAACTTCATTTTGTGGAAACAGATTGCCATTTCCCTGCTTAATTCTTTTCAATGACTTTCTGTTGCGTTTATAATGAAATCCCATCTCTGTGTCCTGGTTTAATAAGATCTGCATGATCTGGCCCCCGCTGCAGGCAGTAATACTATCCCCCTGTCCTCCACCCCTCGCTCAGGCCCTCTCTGTTTCTCAGACACGTCCGGCTTGTTTCTGTCATAAACCTTTGTACTGGTTCCCGCTTTGCATGGTGTGTGTTCCCTGATCACTACCCTCTTGAGCTCCCAGCTCGGGATCTTTTCCCAGGACGGGGATCTTCTGTCCCATCGTCCTGCTTTGCTTCTCTGTTAATACGTCATTCAGTACCTGCTGTTTTTCCTATTCACCGGCTTGCGGCCTTCCCACCAGGCAGTGAGGCCCCTGTCCGTCCTACTCACTGCTCTGTATCCTGGCATGTAGTAAGTGCTCAGTAAATGTGTCTCCCTGATGGAAGGACACAGACACATTCTCTATACTGTCTTATGTCTTTTTTTTTTTCTCTTTCCACACAAATGTTATCTTCTAGTTTTACTATGACATGATCCTTTCTTAGTTTGTAGACGTTTGCATGGAATTCCGTCCCAGAGAACACTTAGAGACTGGAGAGACTTTATCAGCAGAGTTCAGATTATGGCATAGCATCAGAGTGTGGACTGGAAGAATGACGCCGAGCCCGGCTCCCAGGAAGTAGGGAGAAGGAAGTGGAGAGTCAAAGGCAGGGGTTTCCAGTACATTCTGCCAAAAGCCAGTGATCCCCCTTCCTTCTGCTCACCCAGAGTCCCTTCGTCCTGCTGCGTCAGCAAGCCCTTCCTCAGCCTTCACCTCACCGGGTTGTTCTTGCTCACGTTCAAGCGCGCTGTTACTGGTGCTGTCCTCAAACACACTCACGTAGCCCCTCCTTACTTCCCCACTCCTGGTGCGGGTTTTCTGCTCCCTTATGTTAAAATCCTCGAGAAGGTTGTTAAGCCTCCTGCCTTCAGTCTGTCTTTGCTGTTCTCTCACCCAAACCGTTCTTGCTAAGGTCTGCAGTAATGCCACTGCTCCGTTCTCAAGTCTCCTCTGTTTGATTTTCCTGCACCCCGTGACCTAATGTTCCCCTTTCTTGGAGACATTTTTTGCGTGTGGCTCCCAGTGCCCTTCTCTCCTGCCTCCCGGGTCTTGCTCTGTCTGCCGTCTGATCTCAGCAGGGGAGCGCCCTCCAGCCCTGTGCTTTGTACTTTGCCTGGCCATCTCTTCCAATGTCCTGACTCTGAATATGCCCGCAGCTTCTGAATTTGTATCTCCAGGGCAAAAAGACTTCTTCTCTAGCCTTGGGACTGTTGTATCCCCAGCCCGCTTCACATCTCTACTTGAATGTCTGTTAGGCCCCTTACATCTAACATATTAAAAATTGAGCTGACCTTCCCTTGTAAACTGTCCCATTGTCACACTTACCCACTTCAGTTGATGACAGTTCTGTCCATTGGCTCAGGTCAAGAACCTTGAGGTCCTATCTGACCCTTCTCTTATCTCTCAGTCCGCATGAGTCCAGGAGGACATTCTGTGGTCTCCACTTTTATAATATTGTCAGATTCTGACTAATTTTTCCCACCTTTCCTGCTGTCTCCTTGGTCTGATCAACATTGCTCTTCACCTAGTGTCCCTTGCCTGGGACAGCAGACTCTCACTACAGTAGAGTAGTCTTTTATTTATTTATTTATTTATTTATTTTTAAAAGATTTTATTTATTTATTTGACAGAGAGAGATATCACAAGTAGGCAGAGATGCAGGCAGAGAGAGGAGGAAGCAGGCTCCCTGCTGAGTAGAGAGCTTGATGTGGGGCTCGATCCCAGGACCCTGGGATCATGACCTGAGCCGAAGGCAGAGGCTTTAACCCACTGAGCCACCCAGGCTCCCCTAGAGTAGTCTTTTAAAAGGTACATCAGAATGCATCACTTTCCTGTGTAAACTTTTTCATGACTAATTACACCACCTAATTTAAGATTTGGGTGATGGCTATAGCAATCAAGAAAAGTGCATTCCTTGGCAGAGAAACATACACATAGTTCAGTGGAACAGAGAACCCAGAGGTAGACCCATGCAAATACTTCCAACTGGTTTTTGACAAAGATGCAGAAGCAATTTGATCAAGGAAGAGCAGCCTTTTGAACAAATGGTTCAGGAACAATTTGACATTCGTAGTTGAAAAACAAATCCTGAACTAAACCTCACAGTTGATAAAAAAAAAAAGTAACCCAACTATAGGTCATAGATATAAATATAAAATGCAAATATTTTGAAGAGACTTAGGCAGAATTCTTAGACATGACAGTGCAGGTGTGGTCCATATAAAAGCAAATGGATAAATTAGACTTCCTAAAAATGAAAAACATTTGCTTTTTAAAAGACCCTCTTTGAGGAATGAAATGACAAGCCACTGACCAGCAGAAAATTTGTTTCTAATCTCATATCTGACAAAGGACTTAATCCAAAATATGTAAAGAATTCTCTAAATTCAATGAGGACACAATCCCAATAGAAAATGGGCAAAAGACTTGAATACACATTTCTTTCAAAAAGATACATGGATAACATATAAACACATGGAAGGATGTCCAGCATTATTAGCCACGAGGGAAATACAAGTTAAAGCCACAGTGAGATACCACTACAAACCTCTTAGAAAGGCTGTGAAGGGGGTGCCTTAGTGGTTCAGTTGGTTACGTGTCTGATTTAGGCTCAGGTCATGATATCAGGGTCACGGGGTCAGCCATGTGGACCATGTGGGGCTCCACGTTCAGTAGGGAATCTGCCTGAGATTCTTCTGTCTCCCTCTGTCCTTACCTCCGCTTGTGCATGCGCTCTCGTGCTCTCTTTTCTCTCTGACTTAAATAAATAAATCTTTTTTAAAAAGGGGGGCTGTGGTTAAAAAAACAAACAAACTGGTAACCCAAATGCTTTCAGGGATATGGAAATACTGACTCCGGCATGCATTGCTGGTGAGAATACAGAAAGGTACAGACGCTCTGGAAATCAACCTGCTTTTAAAAAGTTAAACATACATTACCGTATGAGCTCGAAATCACACCCCTAGCCATTTGTCCTAGAGAGATGGTAAATGTGGTCTGTACACAAGTGCCAGCCACTGGAGCAATGCTGGTGCGTAGAGAGGACCCGGTATTTATTGGCTGAACAATTAAGAGTTTGTAATTGTGAAATGTTAGAGAATCGATACAGAGCGGCTGTTGGCTAGTAGCTTTATGTATCATATCCCTGAACTGCAGACAGCTCAAGTGTTCTTCAGGGCATCCGTGGTTAGGCTGGGAAGTGCACAGAGCAGAGTATGACTTGGCACTGAAAAGGGAACAGAGCAACCTGAACGAGTGTCAGGGGCATTACGCCTGGTGAAAAAAGAGAATCTCACAAGATTGCATGCGGTGTGATTCCATTATGGGGTCTTCTCAGAACGGCGAGAGGACAGTGAGGAGCAGATGAGAGGTTATGGGGGTGAATAAACAGGCAGTGGGGAGCCCCTTGTGGTGATAGGGCTGTGGTGTATGACGTACGTGCGGGTGCTGCAGGCCGGGACGCACCAGGCAGACGCTGTGCGCGCCCACAGCAGCTCCTTGAGAAAGTCATCCTGCCTTATGCCAGGGTAATGCTCTGTAGTGCTGTTAAGATGTCATCGGTTGAGGAAGTCCGGTGCATGGCATCTGTCTGTGCTATTTTTACAACTCCTTGTGAGTAGCTATGTCAATATAATTAAAACAGAAAATACCTTCAGTGGCTCGCTCTCTCATTCTGCTTCAAGCCAGAGTCTGATAGCTGTGGGGTCCCGTGTCACTTGGTGCCAGGTTCCATCTCTGATATTCCATTCTGCCACCTTCTTCCTGTCATGTCCCGCTTCAGACATACTGATGCCCTCATTCTTGCCAGGACCTCTCCCACCTTGAAAACCTTGTAATGGAATTTATTCCCCCAAATACCTGCATAGCTTTCCTGTTCATCTTCTCAGTAAGGCTTGCCCTGTCCCCCGCCCCCTGTTTTAAAGGGGGAAGTTCTTCCAGCCCCATGCATCCCAACTTCATTACCTTGCTCTGTTTCTTCTTTTTTCTATAGCAGCCACCTTCTAACATGCTGTGTAATTTACTCACTATACTTAGTGCTTGTCTGTCTCCCACCGCAAATGCAGGAGCTTACATTTTCTAGCATATTGGAGGATCTATTTCCTCCTCTATTCCCTGATGTTTCCCAGCAACCAGAACAATGCTGGCACATAGAAAGGACTCAACAAGTATTTGCTGGATGAAAAATGGAAAGTTTTTAAGTGTTAAGTATTAGAAAATTGATTCAGAATGGCTGCTGGGCTGGGTTGAGTAGTTTCCCAGCAGCTTATTTTATTTCTGTCTTGCCCTTGGATACCAGGTTTGAGCCAAATTTATAATTCTCAACACTAGATATAAAAGGAAAAATAGGCCGAAGGTTAGAGGGGAAACGTGAGAAAAGACAGACCAGTGCCACCATCAATCCTCTTTCCTTCCCCCTTCATTGTCAACACAGGTTGTCCTGTCGTCTCATCATTTGGCCATTCTAGGGCCATCATTTGGCCAAGGTGGGACTAACAGTGCCTCTTGGATGACTGCCTGCCTGTCACTGGGTCTTCAAATTTGGTGGCTTTGCTTATTCTCCTGAGAAACACTGGGTTGAGCTGCATCACAAGGCATATAGTGTGTTCTCCCCGCTCCTCTCCTGGGCTCTTCCTGTGTGCCCTGTGCTCTTCCCTAGAAGCAGGCCTGTCCCTGTCCCTTCCCTCTGCCTGAAGTCTCTTCTTCTTACTTCAGAATTGGGACTTAGGCTCATTTCAGAGATCAGAGGAATAGTTCTGTCCGTAATTACCACACTTGCTTTATCGTATCTACTGAGAGGTGATCAGTACCAGTAGAATTAATAGTATTGGCCAAGGCGTACTCACTAAAAGCAAAATTACCTTTGATTCATGGCACACTTTAAGCCAAACATTCACTATCTCAACCCTAAAAATAACCAAGAAGAATTTTGCTTCTCTCTTTTCAAGGAGAGAAAATCTTAACAGCATTCCTTGGGATAATCACCAGCCCACAGCTGCATCGCGTTATCTGTTCTCATCCCACATGACCTTCAAGAATCTCTCATGTAGGCAACGTGTGTCATGTTTGCAAACTTATTGCAGTTTCTGTTAGTTCTCGTCGTTGGGTTCTGTGGCTTTGTATAATCAGGCTTAGTGATGTGATTGAATCCACAGAAATCTCTTGAAGAGTAGGGTAGAAAGAAGTGGGGCGTCTTTGGGCTTTGGTGCTGGACTTGGCCCTCAGCAGTTCATGGGGGCTGGTGCTGTTTAACTTCTGGTCAGGTTCTCTGTGGCAACAGCAGATGCGGGTGTTGGAGAAAGGGAGCTAAACCGATGTTAGTGGCTTACTGTTACAGGCCAGGCATTCCGCGGTGGTGTTTGCTGTCTTCGTCAGGCATTTGTGATGTGGAAACGGAAGCTCAGAAAGGTCTGGCACCTTCCTGGTCACCTCACTAAGATGTGACAGAGCTGGACCTTGTTCAGCTTAAAAAGTACTGCCGACACACGGATGCTGGCACAGCCGGCGTACAGATCGCGGCTTCCGGAATAACCATGACACAGGGACCTGAGGAGTGTAAGAAGGTGGAGGTGTTAGAGCCCACTGCAGTGGTCAGGGAGAGGTCACAAAGGTTAAGGGGCTTGAAGTGACTAGTGAGGGGTCTCATACCACACTTTGATCACTGACAATAGAAAGGGTTATCAATAAAGCTGGTGGGAGGTGATATGTGCTTAATTCTTCTTTCTAATTGCCTCCCCCAATCCAGTAACAAAAGCAGGTGAAAAAAACTGTTCCTGCAATGCATCTTCATACCTGTGAAATCAGGTTATGAATAGTGCCTGAGGGTCCTCCAGGATGCCCTTGTGTTTCCTTTGCATAGACCCTCTCTCCCTTGTTCACATGGGGAACGGCTGGTGAACCTTTCATGCCACAGTTTGGGCATCTCCCCTTAGTGCCGTTCCCTGGCCCCTCTCGGCCTCCAGCTCGGGGGAGTTGATCCCGCCACCTGCTGTGCTGGAGCTCCTGTACCTGCTTCTTACTGTGTGTGGCCATTGTCTGTCTCTGTCTCTTTGCTCACTAGACGGTAGCTCCCGGAGGATGGGGGCCAGTACTTAGCCATCTTGCAAACAGAAGAGCTTGGCTTGGGACTTAGCAGATGTGTGAGTGAGTGGACGGCTCTCAGGCTATTACGGAGAGTGCATAGGTAGCCCTTGTTTTGAGTTTCTTCCTGTGATGTTCAAGGGAAACAGGGAGAAGTAATTCAGATGATGCTGGTGAGCCTCTTGTCCCTGAGCTTTGAGGATACAGCGAGGGAGGGTGCATGCAAAGCAGTAGGCAGTGCACAAAAACCGTCTCTGAAAATTATAAAACATTCGGTTGGGCCTCTTATTATTTTTTTCTAAATCTTGTGTAAATTGTTTATGTTCCACACTCCTTTGAATTGTTTTCATTTTTGGCTTAACTATTGTAGATAATCTCTTTAAATAAATTTTTTTGCTCAGTCATTGTTTATGGACAATATGTTTACTTGACCCTTTTTTTGGCAGTGTTAAGTGTTTGGATGAAAGATCCTATTTAAAACTTGAGAACTGGTGGACTTGGGGTCCACATAACATTACATTTAAGTGGAAAGGGGTTTTTTGTTGTCCTTTGTTTGGCTTGTTTAAATAGGCCCTTGGAGGGAATGACTTTGACCTGACACGTTGTGATGCTGTAGTGTAGTTTAGCATACCCTTCTGGGTTTTTAATAGCGATAACCTCGTAGCTGGATAAAACCCTGTAATAGCAGTATGTGTATGTGTGTGTTTGTGTGTGTGTTTCCTAAGAATCTTTCTTAGTTGGCAAGACCCCCCAAATTTATGGAGGAACTTTATTTTTAGGGCATCTTATCCAAGGTTACTTTGATTAGAAACATAAACATGGTCTTTTAATTTGTCTGTTCAAATAGTGGGGGCTGAACTACAAGTTGGACCCCAGGATTCTGGTCCTGCCTCATCAGTGTGCCGTTGAACTTAGTTTCTCTGGGTTCCAGGTCCTCTGTTTGTGAACTTGAGGATGTTGAGTCTCTGAAGGTTCTTTCAGACTTTGCCATTCCGGGATTTTTAACCTTCAGCCCACTTTTTGGAGTCAGGATCATCAGCTCAGTTTGATGCTTTTGATGCCAGGCTCACGAATGGGGTGGAAGACAGCAGGACTTTGAGGAAGCTGAGAGTGGTTTATGATTAAGGCTGGAGCCTGTGATGGTTTGCGGGGCAAGTGGGAGGCTGGAAAGACTCAAGTCTGAGGGCCTGAGATAAGATGACATGTCCCAGCCCAATCATTGAGGCCAGAGAAGGGGGCACATTCCTCCTTCCTCTGTGTTTTGTTCTACTCAAGCCCTCCATGGATTGGCGCAAAGGCAGTCTGCCCTGCTGAGTCCGCTGGTGTGAACACTCATCTGACGCAGAAACACCCCAAAATAGTGTTTACTCTGGGCATCCCTGGACCCAGTCAGGCTAACACACAAAGTGACATCACACAGTCTTACGTGATGTGCTTCATTCAAGCTCACATCTTCACTGGCCCCAAGCCCTCGTGCGTTTCTGCAAGCGGGCCTTCCTCGGGGCTCGGCCTCTTCTTGAGCCCGTTCATCTGAACCTGCTGTTTCCCCAAATTCTAGCTCTCCTGAGGGACCTAGATAATGTTTAATAGCCCCTGCCTTTCTGGACTTCTCCGTTCAGTCAGCAGTTAATATTGTTAATCCTTTAACCTTGCTCTCGTTGTTTAATGTGTGTGAAGACCATTGTCCTAATACGGTTTTAAGTGTCCTGACCCTGGGAACAATGTTTATTCACATCTTTTAAATGCTTTAGGACTTTAGTGCCTGGCGCACGGTATTGATAAAATGATGGATGCAGTGATTAGAATTAACCTCAGAAGAATCCAAATAACTGTGCTTAAATAAGTTTCCTTGTCTGTGGTAAAGAAACAAGCCAGGCAGCCCAGGCCTGGTGTGCTGGCTGCGTCCCACCAGACCTCGGAGAGCTGTACTTCTGGCTTACTTCCACGCCATCCCTAGCGTCTGGTCCTCATCCCGCTGTTGAGAGGCAGCATCTCCATTCCAGGAAGCAGGATGAAGAGAAAGGGGAAAGGGGGCATACCGTTCTAAAGAAAAGACTTCTAGAAGGTTTTTCTGACTCTTCACTTCTATTCTGTTAGCCAGAATTTAATCACATGGCTGAAAGGGAGGCTGGGAAAATCTCTATTCCAGGTAGCTGTTTCCTAGCTAAAAGTTTAAGTGTTGTGCGGGGTAAGGGGAAGAGAGCACAATGAGCAGTGAGCAGCCTTCGCCACTACTGACCTGCTTGGGCCGCGGAGGCCATCCCCTGGGCTGCGCCATTGTTGAGGCTTTCTTTGTCGAGATACTCAGGAGACATTTGATTGGCATGCAGAAGTTCACCACTGTCCATTTTTGAGTGGGATACACTAAACAGCCAATATTTAAGGATGAACATTCTACCAGCAATTCGGAAGACGAGTAAGAATGGGAGAGGAGTTGGGGAGAAGAGGACCAGTTTGGTGGCTGGAGCCCTGAACTCCGTGAGAAGTCCTCTCTGGTCTTATTTACAAGAGTGCAAGGCTTTCCTGTCAGGTGAACAACACCTAATGCTGACTCGGAAATTTTACCATTTGTTTTTCCAGTGTCACTAAAATGTTGGAATTCTAGGAGTTAAGGTCAAAGACTAAGCAAAAATGTTATTCTGTATCAAGCCTAAGACTGTCTCATTTGTGAAATTGTTTACATTAAAGGGGAGTATAACTAGTACAAATAATTCCAAAAGTATAATTTGTACCCATCTTTATTTTCTGGCTAGAGAATCCGAGGAACTGTAGCAGTCACAGACGCAAACAGCAGGGATGCAGAGTGGAGGGACCTGGAAAGTATTTTCGCTCAGTGATTAGTTTCGGAATTAATAGTAGTTGCAGGCACCATTTGAATCTAGAGTGACTTGGATTTTACATTTTCTTTCTCATTAAGATTATTGCCTTCCTAGGGGAGGTGGGCAGGGCACGGGTTAAATAGGTGATAAGGACCAAGGGAGGACACTTGTGATGAGCGCTGGTGTGTGGAAGTGTTGAATCACAGTATTGTACTCCTGAAGCTAATATTACACTGCATGCTAACTAACTAGAACTTTAATAAACTAAAAAAAATAAAAAAGAGAATTTCACAAATCATGTTATGGCATAGTAAGGATATAACAGAATCTCTGTAGCTTCATGGTGTTTAACAACAAAAGGATAACTAATAATAATCTAGTCATTTGAAAAATATTGAACTATTTCTAAAAATGTTTCTATTGCATGTGATAAAAGTGGGAATTCAAATTTTTTCAAAAAGTACTCTTGAGGAAAAAAAATGTTTTTAAATAAAAAAGATTATTGCACTCCTAAAAATAATTTCTTGCTTATTGAAAACATCTGTATCAGGGGAAGCATCTAAGTTTATCTTTTTTATCTTGCCAGTTTTTACAGATCCACTTTTTACTGTATTATTAGCATTATTTATTGTTATTTTGTACACTACTAAATATGAAGTCGAATTTTATTGCCATTTAAAAAATCCTGTTATTATGCATTTATTCTTTTACTTAGCATTTCTCTTTGGCCTCATTCGAAAAAGGATTTGAGGCCTCACTTTCATTATGTTGATGTTATTATTCTTGACCTCTTCACACACAAAAATAACCCAAGATTTTGCCTTCATTGACTGTACTTGTTCTGTACCTGATCCCCTGATATGTTTACACTGCTGTGCTCTGGTAAAGCGCCTTGTAGTTTATTCTGATACTCTTTTTTTTTTTTTCTGTGTATGGGAAATTGGACTTATTTTCATTTGAAAAAAGTTAGATGTTGTATGTGGCATTGCATGTTCTATGTGGTGTCTCTTGCTACTGGTTATTACTGAAGTAGAGACTATCCGGGGTCAGGGCATGAGCTCGAAAAAGCAGCTGTCCTGGGACTGGCCTTCACCCCTTAGGCAGTGCTCCTGTGACATCAGTGGACCTGGAGAGTCTTGCCATCAGGTTCGGGTCATGTGCTTTTTTGTAATGCTCTGGGGTGGAAACCATTGAGCTCCTTAGTGTTAAACAGACCACACGTCTTCTCAGTGAGATTAGATTTTGGTTATAAATAAAGCTTATCATCTGGTTTCTGAGTGGAGGCTGTGAGTGTGGGGTTAACCCTGATAACACTGGTATCCTCCCAAACCGAGCCGTCCCAAGAGCACCTGAGCTGCACCTCTCCTGAGTGTTTTTCAGATTAAAGCAAATTCTTACCAGGAGGATGTATTTGGGTAGGATCATGACTAGGCTGGCTCTGTAGGTGAAGAGTGACAAGCTGGTTATTGGTTTTAAGCATGTGGATTTTTCTTTTTCCTTCTTCTTTTTTTTTTTTAAGTAAACTTTACCCCTAGTGTTAGGCTCAGACTCACACCCTCAGGAACAAGGGTCGTGCTCCGTGGACTGAGCCATCCAGCCACCCCAAAGCGTGTGGATTTTTCACAGCACGTAACTCATCAGTGTTTACCTCATAATCAGAGCATGATTTAAGACAAAGTGAAAATCTGAGTTTGTTTCTATTTCAGTATTGTCCAGAGGACTGTAAGTACTGGTGAATTCATTATGGATATTTGATGCCCAGGAAAGAAATATTGATCAAGTTCGTAATATTTTCTTTCTTTCTTTTCTTTTCTTTCTTTTTTTTTTTTTTTGAACTATTATTTAGAAAGCAGGTTATATACCTATTAGATCATTGAGTACCATACAGACTCAGTGAGTGCCATTAACGAGGTAGGGGTGATCTCACCCTCCCTCTCAGTCATTGGGCATGTGGAGGGTGCCATTGTTGCCTGTCCTCCATCTGGAATGACCTAATTCTTCCCTTGCATTTTGATAGTCATTTAACACTTCTTATTTTCTACCTTATTAGTATTACCCTCTGCCTTATTAGTATTACTCTCATTTTTGTATGTATTTGTGAGTCCCTTGACTTTGATAAATCCTCAAATTCACAAGTTCAATTACAACTGCATTGCTCACATTAAGTAGAGTGTAACTGAAAAGCCTAAGAGACCACTTCAGACCTATAGTGATTGAAAAAGGACTAAAGCCATAAAGTAATAATTTGTTAACTTAGTATGAATGAACTGCTCTGTCTTTATTGCATTGTCATTATGTATGAGGAGGATTTCAACAGCCTTACCCTGTAATGCCTTAGGGTTGGTAAAAACAAGTCAGACTTGATCCTACAACCTGCCATAACCACAGAGAAGAGTCATTTGGCCCTTGGCCATCACCAGCTTTTATCTTGGCCTCTCCTTCTTGGATTAATTAGTTGACAAAAGCTTTTTTTTTTTTTTTTCCTTCCAAGGCAGTTTGGTTCGTGCTGAGCCTGTCTAGCTGTTAGCCCTTGTCTCTCAGTCTCCTCACCTTGTGAGGCAGCGCACTACCAAAGCTGTGGGGTTGCCTGTGTTGTGTGGGGTTTCTGTCTCTCTCTCACACACACACAATATACATACCTTTCAGTGCAAATGAAATGCTTTTTCAGTTTTCACCTAGGTTGTCTATAGGTCTTGAAAAAGGTTTGTGTTCTCTATAGCTATCGTGTGGTAGCTAATGGGTGTACATGGCTTATTTACATTTAAATAAATAAAATCAGTTTCTCACCCCCACTTCAAGTGTTCCGTAGCTGTTTGTGACTAGCGGCTGCTATCTTGGAACAGTTTTATAAACTTGGACAGTTTAGATATAAGAATATCCATCATTACAGAAAATTCTGTTGGACTGTACTGGACTAGACACTCACTAAAGCAGCTTTAGGAGCCACTGGTTTCCATGTAGATAGAGTATTTGGTGGAACCATTTGTATCACAATTTGAAGCCATTTTTGAATTCACATATTGCTCCAAACCCCATTTCTGATGTCTGGCAACAACACCATTGCTTTAGTGTACTTCTTGATTTTTCTCTTCACTTCCATCAGCATTATTAGCAGGTGACTTTTTTTCAGAGCCATCTGTCACAAAGAAAGCTTTTATCACACAAGTCACAGTATTGAAAATAAGTCGCAAATCATTGAATCGCACTGTGCTATGGATGCTGGCGGTAGTTACGTGCCTCATTTGCTCCCGACTCTCAGGGAGAGGGATTCAGATCCATGCTCAGCAATGTTGCACATTACTACATGTTTAGGACCTATTGGGTCATTCATGATGAGGCATAACTGTGAGGCTGTATCAGTGAAGGCCCAGGGGTTTTTCTGTTATTTAACCTCAGTGTAAGCACATGGTTCTTCAGGATTGAGCCATGCTGAATTTTTCATGAACTTTTGTGTGTCCCACACAATGTCTTGCTCAGAGTAGACAGTAAATATTTTGATTAAATAAATTAGACAGCAGTTAAACATGAAATTATATGGTTTCTGAATGGTAAGAACTATTATAGTTCAGGAAAAGGAGAGTGGTATGAGCTAGAATAGTTGAAATGAGAAAATTGTCATCAGCCACATAACTGGTTAGATGTTATGGTTCCAAAGGCAGTGCACAGTGACCTGTGTTTATCTCCTTTATTTATCCAGTAATTACTTTTGAATATTTCTTCATCCCTACCATGTGCCAGGCATTGAACTAGGTATTGGGGCAGTTGTGATGAGTAGGACAAACAAAAGTCTCTGTCCTCATGACTCTTACAAACAAATTGATATAAATATCGGTAGTAATGAGTGCTGTGAAGGCAAACAAAACAGGAAGTGGGTAGGGAACCTGGTTGGGGGTGGGGGGTCTGTAGATGGGGAAATCCTCGAAGGGCTCTGAAAGGCCGACCTGAGTGTGAATGAAGGGTAGACTGGATCACAGAAACGTTGGGAGAGGAACATTCCAAGCAGAAGCAGATGGGAGGGTTCGGACGTGGAGAACAAGTTCGGCAGGACTGAGGACTTGCCCCACTGGCTAGACCTGAGCAAGGGAGGGTTCACTTTGCCCTCTTAGCTGGGATATTGGATGTTTGCAAGTTTGGGCAGAATCTGTGGGCATGTCTGTTTTCCTTTTCTACTTCCCTTTTACCTCTTCTCCCCTCCACTATGACCAGCTGCCCTGGACAAGGCTAACATTAGCCCTTCCCTAGATTACCTTAATCCTCTTCTAAAGGTCCCCATTATATGACGATGTGAGGCTGCTAATTGTAGAAGGGGCAAGAGGAAGCAGACTGGTTAGGAGACCGTTGTGGTCGTCTGTGCTTAGTGTTGGTAGCTTGGTCTAGAGTGACAGTGTTGAAAGTGGGGAGAGGCAGTTGGATTCTGAGTATATTTTGAAGGTAGTCACCTTCACCAGTCACCTGCTGGTGGGTTGGAGTGGGAGGGAGAGAGGAATACAGTTTGACTTCTGGTTTGGACCATAGCAACTGGGTATGTGGTGGCACTGTTTCCTGAGAATGGAAATACTGGAAAGCAGTGCTTTTTTTTTTTTTTTTTAATTAAAGATTTATTTCTTTATTTTAGAGGAAGAGCATGATCAGGAGAGACAGAGGGAGAAGAGAGAGCATCTCAAGCAGACTCCTCACTGAGCACAGAGCCTCGCATGGGGCTGGATCCCATGACTCTGAGATCCTGACCTGAGCCGAAATCAGGAGTTGGATGCTCAGGCGCCCTTGGAAAGCAGTGCATTTTGAAGGAAATAAAACATTCGGTTTTGGTTATGTTATGTTGTGCTTGAGACATGCATTAGATGCTGAGTGAACGTGTGAGGTCGGCTGCTACAGGTGGGAGGACTGGTGCTCAGGGGAGGTTGGGTATTACTCACCTGCACTCACTAGGGAGCAGTGATTGTCTGGGTCGGAGGCCAGGTGAAATCATTGGGAGAGCTGGTGTAGGTAGAGTATGAAAGAATGCCAGGGACTGAGCCCTGGGGTGCTCCTGTGTTAAGACTTGGTGATGAACAGATTAGAAAGTAGTGGCCAGTGAGGTTGAAGGGGAACCAGAAGGGTCCACTGTCCCAGCAGCTACGAGAGGCCAACATTTCAAGAAGAGATCTGCTGTTGCAAGGTTGCTAAGGGCTTTTATGCTGCGAAAAGTAGAAAGTCAGCTGTAATTTCAGGCCCTGGTGGCCGGCATTCCCGTTGATACCACAGAATTCACCGTGTCTTCCTGAAAGTGTCCTTAGGAGTGGGGCTGTGGCAGTTCGTGTCTTCTGAGTTATGGACTGTGCTAATCTTTTATCTTAGAAATATATTTTCCTATAAATAACGCTTAACTATATGGATGTCAAGAGTGAAAGCTATTCCCAGTTATTTTATTGGTATTCCCTTGTTCGTACCTGGGGGTTCCCGTACGGTGTCGGAGCAGGGCGTGTTTGGAAGCCTCGCGGAATGGAGAAACCGCAGAGGCAGACGGAGGGAACTACTGGATCAGCAGGTGTGCGGACCGCTGAGCGTGCAGAGCCCGGCTGGAGCCAGTCTGCCCGCCACACCTGGTCCGCTTCCAGGTCCCCGTTCCCGGCAATGGGCGCCGTCATCCATTCCACGGGGGAAGCCGTAAACCTGCATCCTCGTGTCGCGTTTTGTCTCTCATCCACCGTCTTCACATGGTCACGACGTCCTTCCTCTCTTGCCTTTTGTCTTCGTCTTCATCTTCTTCATCTCCGTGGCTGCCAGCAGCCTGCCTTAGGCTCTCTGGCCTTAGCGAATCGTCTTCCTGGATCTTTTCCCGTCCTTTTATCTGTTGTTCACTCGGAAGACCAGGCTACGTTTTTTTTTTTTTTTTTTAATTTATTTGACAGACAGATCACAAGTAGGCAGAGAGGCAGGCAGAGAGAGAAACAAGAGGAGGAGGCAGGCTCCCTGCTGAGCAGAGAGCCCGATGCGGGGCTCGATCCCAGGACCCTGAGACCATGACCTGAGCCGAAGGCAGAGGCTTAACCACTGAGCCACCCAGGCGCCCCCAGGGTACGTTTTTAAAACGAAGTCTGCTTTCATCACCTTCCCTTCTTAGGTCTTCTCCAAGGCTTCTCCTCGCTTACAGGAGAGCGCTCAGAATCCTCGAAGGGGCCTAGAGCCCTTTGTGGCCCGTTGGGCCTTCTGCGGCTTGCCCTTTCTCCCTCCCCTGCCCCAGCCTCTCCCTGCACCATGGGACATTCATCCCCTCTTTCTCTGCCCCTTGACCCTGACTCCTTCCCTCTTTGTACCTCAGCCCCGCGAGGCCCCTCCTGAGTTCTTGGTGTTGTAGCCTTCATGACACTGTGCTCTTCGGCTTCAGAACATTGGTTCTCACTGGCAGTTCGTTGTGCAATTACAGATTCTTCCTATAGGATCCCTATTAGTTTGTCAGCCCCCTAGGGCAGGAGCTGGGACCTGCTCTGTTCTGTGTGTCTGGCACACCTTGGTGTCTGGCACATGGAGACACTTGGTATGTGTTTCTTGTGTGAATTCACTTTAAGACATAATAACACAAATGGAAAACAAAATTTTCCTTTGGAAAAATGGAAGACTTAAAATGTTAGAAGGACAACTATAGTGGAAATGGCTAGTTTTCCCACAGTTGCACCCAATTCTGTCCTTCCTGGGTCCTCCTTACTGTCACCCCTGCCATTCCTTCCCATCTCTCTTTCTTCAGGCTTTAGAGCTGCTGACGCTGCCGCATGGTGGGACGAGTGGGGGCCCTCGAGAGTGCTGCTTTATGAGGACAGAATTCTGTTACAGCTTCACCAGGGCTTGGCTCAGACTCTTGAGGAGAGTCTCCCCTCTTTTGTTAGCTCTGATCTTGCCTGTGTGTGACTAGGAACTTTGGTCTTTTCCTTAAATCTTTCAGAAAATCTCCAGATAATTTTAGTCACCTCTTACTCTACTGCTTTCCTCTTGCCTTGGCTTTTCTTTATCTGTCTCAAATTCTAGAAGCTGCCCAACAGATAGTAAGTTTTCTCAGAGTTTCTGGGCATAAACTGTAGACCTACACCATCTCTGGGAGTAACCAAGATGGCGCCAACACCAGTGCGCCTGTCTCTTAAGAGAGCTGACAGGTAAGGAAAAGTTTCCTTCGGGCTGAAAATGAGACATGTGCATACTAAGATGACAGCATGAATCTGCTCACAAGAGTGAAGAGAGTGACAAGGTGAACCACCAAGTTTCAAACCATCATGATTAGACTTGATGTACTTCACAAAGTGTATGTCTCTATCTCTCCCCACATCATAAATATATTTCAAGGAAAATACCTGGTATTATAATAAGCTCGTCCCATATCTTTTGATATCTTGCCAAGATTTGAGTTATTTTATTCTGGGAAAAAGAAACAAACTTTTAGTTTGTTTATTCGTTTGGCTTTTTTTGTTTTTGTTTTACTGTTTAAAAAAAAATTCCTAGAGTGGGGCAAAGGTATTTTAATGTCAATTTGTTCATTTTATAATTTTTCTTAAATAGCAGTTGGTGGAACCAGTGGAAGCCAAGATGTCTTTCCTTTTTTTCCCCTAAAAAAAAAACTCTCACAGAGATGGTTTAGGCAAAGTCTAAATCATAGCTAGATACACACATATGTACCTATAGAGACATACTCTCCTGTTTTCCTTGGTCAAAAATTAAGTTGGGAAGTTGCCCTTTTGTTTCAGGTTAAGACTGTTGTGTTATTCTCTGTGAAGTAGAATGTTTACCTTGTATGTTTTAGCATTTTAAAAATCAAAATTATCTATTTTAAAAACTTGTCTAGTTTTATGATGCTTTATGAAATGCCAGTCTATGTTTTTAACCTTATTTGAAAATTTCCTTTGAAGATAAACTGTAACTAGAAACTAATGATTTGCTGTGAGAGATTTTGTCGATATTCACATATCCTTAATAGGAAACAAAAGTTAAAAGGAACACATGAGTGTTCCCCACATGAAAGGAAAAACAGTCTGTGAACTTACATAATTTCTGGGTGTTGAGTAAGTTGTCATTTTATATCTCTTGTGTTTTGCTTCAGTACTCCTCAGTCCATACCCAACAGTAAATAGACTGTTCCAGAATCAACAAATCATGGTTTCCATTGCCATAGCCTTGGGGGTGCATCAGGAAGCTTCAGATTGGCTTTCAGAGTGAGCCACTCAACCACTTACACCACTGGTGTGGCTTCTCATGTTTGTCTAAAGTGGACTTCCAATTTTCTGTGCCCCCAGTAGAAGACATCTAAATAAGTTTGGAAATTCCTATAGTATGCAGCATTAGGTGGCTGCTTAAAAAGTCATGCTGAGGAAAGATGCTTTATGACATTGGGAAATATTTAATGAAAATGCTGGACAGTGTTTTTATCGGTCATTATGTTATGTGTCAGACACCTATATTAACACATTTAGTCTTAAAAAATTATAAGAGATAAATGCCATTATTTTCCTGAGTTCACATAGTAGTAGTAAGTAACTACTAGGCAGTACTGTCTCTCTATCATGTATTATAACCTGCTTTTAATCTAACAAAACCATATGCATAAGATAATGATCTCTGTTTTCTTTAAAAAATTACTGACCTGGGTACATGTGTGTATATTTAGCGCCATTGAGATGTCAGGACCGTAGCTGATTTCGGTGATTTTTATTTTCTTCTTTGTGTTTTCCGGTTTTACTATAATGTAGATGGATAACTTTTACAATAGTAGAGGGAAAAAACAAGTAGATTTCTATAGCAGTAGATATATTTAAACAAAGTAGGAGGAGAAATGGATTTCAAAACAAATTGTCCACCGTTCTCTGTTAGGTGCCTTTGTGTTTTCCATCACTGGGAGCAATTAAGAACAGAGCACTGTGAGTTATGCAGACGGGGACTGTTTGGTTTAGTTATTGGATTCGTGCCTACAGGTGCTTTGCTTAAGGGCAGGGTAAATCTGATCTAAGGAAATAGGCTCAATTTAAGAAGGTTTCTCTCTCCCATAAAAGTGTTCAGGGTGATAGAGCCAAGCACTTTTTTTACTTGACTGAGACAGCCTTTCCTTGCCTGAGGCTCTCTTGACACATCATCTGTGTCGGTGCCTGGCCCACCTGGTCAGCCCCTCCCCCCATGGTGACCGTCTACTGTTTCACTAATTGAAGCAGCGAAGCTGCGGCTGAGATCTCTCAAATCCTTGGGTTGCACAAGGCCTTCCCTCCAGCCCCAGTGGAGTGGTGCTCTTTGCCGCCCTTGTCCCCATCAGTGATTTGTCCATGTGGCAGCAGCTTACACAAGTTCCCGCCGCACCTGCTGGCTTTCCTTTTTCTTCCTACTAGAAAGTGAGTTCTGCTAGAAGCAGGGGCCATGCTTACCTGCCCAGCAGGTGCTACGCTTCCTGTACTTGGCCGACAGGCTGGGTGCTTTTCAAAGATGAGTTACCACACAGCTACCATCTAAGGTGTAATAGTATGAGTCCACACCTAGAACAAAGAAGTCAAAGATGAGGGTATAGGACTCCAGAAAAAATAGATTGGGTAAAGGTCAAGAACAATTTGGAGAGCTTTAGGGAAAAGCAAAGAGGACATTCCCAAAGGATTAAAAATGCGTGTCTAAAAGTTTTGTAGCTGTAAGAGTGATCTGGGGAAATGAACATCTGGACTACTGGAGAAAGATTCTAATGAATTTTCAAGAGGGAAATTAAATACAGAAAAGTATGCTCTTTTCATCCACATATTGGATGAATCGTACTCACTCATTGACATCTGCGACTTCTAGAGTAGCCTGTTTGGTTAAGAAAACTGGCCACTTCCTTCTAACTTATTTACCTGGAAAAAACATTTATTTTTTTGTATCTGTCCTTCAAACAGCATCCTGGTGGGGAAGAAGTGTTAAGGGAACAAGCTGGAGGGGATGCTACTGAGAGTTTTGAAGACGTGGGACACTCTACAGACGCTAGAGAACTGTCCCAAACATATATCATTGGGGAGCTCCATCCGGTGAGTACCTTACTGGGGACCCCACTTCTCTTGAAGGCTGTGGCTTGACCTCTCTCAAAACTGTAGACTTGCATATTACAAAACTGAAGAAGTAGTAAAGCAAAAACAATTCCTCCTGATTATATAATACCATTCTCGTCATAAATAATCGACCAGAAATTTCTTTGTATTTCCCTGGTTGCAGTTTTCACTGTCACTTAGAGTTGGGACCCTCTAACCCAAAGCTAGGGCCAGTGCCTCTCAGACTATGAAGTGTCATGGAGCAACATATTTTAGAAGGTGGGGGTCATTGACCCTGCACGGTTTCCTTCTTTTTTTTTTCTTTTGTAACTAAAATATTTTAAGACCTTTTTCTTTTTTTCTTTTCTTCTTTTTTTTTTTTTTTTAAGATTTTATTTATTTGACAGAGAGAGACACAGCAAGAAAAGAAGCACAAGCAGTGGGTGGGAGAGGGAGAAGCAGGCTTCCCGCTGAACAGGGAGCCCGATGCAGGGCTCGATCACAAGACCCTTGGATCTTGATCCGAGCCAAAGGCAGGCATTTGACAGCTGAGCCACCCAGGCACCCCTTAAGAAATATTTCTTAAGAAACTCCCTTCTACTGTCATAATTTGAGAATATTTCAGTTCTAAAAAAATGATTAAAAAATTTTAAACCACTTCTGTTAAATGAATAAACTCTGTCTTCTGTAAAACCCACACATTCTCCTCACTCTTCCCACATGACCCCAGATCTTTGAGAACATCAACTTTGGTGCCAGTCCCTGAACTGACTTGGGGAAAATGCTGCCTAATATAGCTTTTATATAAACGCAGGGCTGTAATATGAATTTAGGTCCTTCTGTGACGGTTTTGAATGACCTTATGAAACTTTGCTAATCTGTCAACCGAAGTTATCTGGAATGTAGCTGAACTCTTGGGAAGGGGTGGCGGAAATCTCTAAGCAGATAGTGAATCCGTTGCCTGACATTCAGCTGTTCTTACCTCTAGAGAGCGCCTGGGTCCCTCAGCACGGTGCGCGGTCTCCTCTCTGCTCCCTGCTCATGCTGCTTCACCGGAGCCAGCGAGAGGCGGGAGGAGGTGCTGTTAGAAAGGGGCTAATGAGGGCATGTGGTCTTAGCCCGAGTACCGATGCTGAGAAACCAATGAAAAGCAAAACCCATATGAAAAGTTTTGTCATTATAATAAAACTCACATATAATTGCCAAATATATTTGCCAATAATTCTAATGTTGTCATTTATTATAAAACATTTGTAAATACAAATCAATAGGTGTGTCGTATAAAATATTAATCAAATAGCCTCCCGTATACCAATTAGCAAGCTAAGAAATTTAACATTGCTCCCCCGCAAAGAAAAGTTTTGTTTCTTGCAATATCTATGAAGGAAGGAAAGCTTAAAGGCTCTTTATGGAAGGTCTGAAAGTAGGAAATCTGTTCTAGAGCAATTTCCATTGAATGGGGAGGTGGGTTTTTTGTTTGTTTGTTTGTTTGGCGGTAGGAGGGGTAAGAGTACGCCCTAAGGAAAGAATGAGCTTTCCTTAGCTGGAGAGTTTATTCACCCACATATTTTCATCTTCATCTTCATACTTTACCAAAGTTGAGGTAGTTTTATGGTAACCAGAGGGGGTTTCCTTTAAAATGTTTGATTCTATCCTTAATCTTCCCTTTCTAAACTTGCGGGTATAGAGGAGGTGGGTTGTGGCTGTGACTACAGCGTTTCTGCCCCATCTGCCTACTGTGATCCCCTGTAGTCACCTCTAGGTGACCTTAGTTTGAACTACCTCAGCCAGAGATTTAAGAAAAGTATAACCCCGCAGGTGGGAGAGTGAAGGGATTCACTGAGGATTCCGCACCCAGTCGCACGCACAGGTACACACACACCTGCGCTCATTTCCGAGGGTAGTGGGGGAGGATCCAATTCGGTCTGCTCCCGAATTGAAGATCAAAATCCAAGTCTAGTAAATGTGTATGTGCACAAGTGCATAAATGTGATTATCATGGGTGATGTTCTAAACTCGGAACTTTAGACTGAAAATTAATCACTTAATCAGCTATTAACTTTTACAGTCAAGTCAGATGGATCAGACTTTGTAATGAACAATCTAGATAGAAGGACCTAAAGTGCTAGTTACTGAATAGCAGTGTTTTTTTTAAAAAATCTCAGTAAAAGTGACTTACTTTTGGACATGGTACTTTTGTAAGTGTCCTTTCATTCTACAATGTGCCCTTTTTTTTTAATTGCAGGATGACAGAGCAAAGTTAGCCAAGCCTTCGGTAAGTGTGTCATCTCCAGTGTCTCCGTGGCTGTGCCTATCTTCACTGTATTTCATACCTGTCAAACTGCAGGACAAGCATTGTTTAGCTATCTGAATGAGACCAGCATAGGTCTCTCTAGGTTAGATGAACATGTAACCTGTTGACTTAGCAAAATACTTTGTGCATAGACTAGCCATCCTGTTTCATTAGGACTGCTTGTGTGTTCTCTTTGTAAGACTCTCAGTACACCATTTTTTCATCTAAGTATCAGTAGATACCTCTTGAAGAGTTACTTTTATAAGTAAGCACTATGCTTCTGATCTCAAAAATTTGACACAAGCCTTATTTTCAGAGAAGTTAAAATCTGAGTAGAGGTCTTACTACTTGAGCCTTGGAGAACACTACCCATGTTTTCTTCATCTCCTTGTCCCTGGGACGTAATAGGTGTTAAATAAGTATTTATTGGATGAATTTAATGTTAATCAAATGAAATAATAACTTTTTGATGCATTTTCCCTTAGGAAAGGAAAATATATTCTAGGGGATATTAATTTTACGCCCTGGTTCACTTGCCCTTCTCTCTGAGCTGGTCTTCTCACTTAACGTTTGAAGATAAATCCATAATAAGAATTGATGACAACAACCAGAGTCCCTGACAAGTACAAGCAGACAGAATAGTTGTTGGCCTGTAATTAAAGGACCATGGAGGAACATTTTGCTTAAACCACAGAATGAGAGAATAATTTTTCTTTTATGGTTCCTGTTCTTGCTTTTATTAGAGCCCAACAGTGGGACTCCACAGGGCCTGTATGAAGAACTGGTGAACTCATTTACTAGCCGCTGTTGACAAGATGTTGTCTTTAATCTACAGCAAAATCAGAGCAGTAAATCCAATAGAGCGTAAAGGCCATATTTACCTTCATACCCCAGATGGTACAATATAAGTCTTGATTAATGCTATTTCCTACAAAGCAATTTCATTTATACCCTCTCCTTTCCCTATTCAACAAGTTCAGTGTTGGTGATCTGAGTACTTTGGGAAGATAAAAAATGGACTTCAGAGTTTGAATTGCCTCTGTAACAGTTGCTGAGTCCTTGCTGTTGGGTCATATGACATTAGCACCTTTTTTGAGGCTACTTTTGGGGTAACTGAAATCCTTTGATGTGGGTAGATTTTACTTTTTCTGCACAGTCAGGTCAGGGAAAAATTATGTATTTTTTTCCTGTTGGGTGTTCAGTGTGTTAATAATCTTAGTACAAATCATTCAGCTATAATAAACAAGGATTTGATCAGGCTCATTACATTCACTTAGATTTAATGTAGATCCAGTCATATCCCAAACAATGTTGCCTACAAACAGAAGTTAGAGCGGAGCTGGTAAGCAGGTCTCCTCCGTGCTGCTGTATTACTTAAAGACAGTCTCTTTCCTCTTTTCAAACATACGTGACTTTGCTTGTATCAGCAGAAGTAGGACAAGAACTTGCTGTCTTTTTTAGAGGACATAAGTAAATACAATGGAAAAAAAATACATGACCACTTTTTGGGGTTTATCTTTCTTATACTTCTCGTTTGCCAGAAGAGTGTGTCCTTAGGTATTTCTTTTGGTGTGTGTGTCTCTGTACAGCCTTCTGTCTATGTCCAGGCTGATACGTGTAAGCTGTGGTCTGAATCTGTTCATTGCTGTCCCTGAAAATACCTAGTTGAACTATGAAATAAGAAGCAACAAAGATTATTAGCTTGACCCTGCCCAAAAGAAAACATGGTGTTTAGTTGCCAAAATAAGGTATTTTGTGGAGTTAGAAATGTTGCATTTTTAAACAAATTTATATCTTTTAAATTTGCTTACATGGAGCATATCAGTAGTATCAATACCTTTTTTTGGTTGTGGTTTTCAAATCATTGCAGTTTAAGTGACTTTATTTGGGCCTTATGATATCCCTGTGGGATCCATAGACCTTCCAGGGAAGGTAACAGTAAAGCTCAGATCTTGCTGCAAGCTTTGACCTTGTTCAGGTCACACTGCAGAACCACGGCTAACACCCGTCCCAGGTTCAGCTGGTGCAGTTTCTTAAGCTTCTTCTGTAGGCTCTGTACTCCAAGGCGTCAGTGTCCCTGATGTTTTTAGGAAAGCCTTCCAATTAAGGAATAGGCTGAAGTAGATGAATGTATAAATGAGATGATTTTGCTTTACAAAAACTTGATGAACTTTGCATGATTTTATATATAGCTTCTCATGTACTGGTGGAATTATTAATTTTTGCTATGTGAAATTGAGCCCCTCAAGGTCATAGAGTGAACAAGTGGCAGAGCCTGTAATAAAAAATGGTCTTTTCTGCCTGTTGGTTGTTGACATATTTGTTAGTTACACGCAGAGGCCCAGCTTGGGCCCCTCAGACCATTGGACGGGCAGGACGGTTTTAGTTTCCTTTTTCATCAGTGTGGTAAGTGGTAACTCAACTTGCTTTAACTCTCAGGCATCTCTGGGTTAAGAGCCTAACAGATAATAAACACTCAGAAATGTATATAATCTTTGTTGTTGCTGGCAGTGATGGTGCCCTAACAGTTTTAGCATTAAAGCTAAGGGCAGTGATGGACGGGGGAGGAAGGCTAGGCCAGCCTAGTTTCCATAGAGTTGTCCGCAGGTTTGGTAAAATGCACGTGCTTGGTATAACAAAATAACAGATCTGTGTTTGCGTTGTTTACTATTCTGGGCTTAACTTTCTATTGTGACAATAATGTTTCACTTTCAGGGAGCCTTTGTGCTCCAGTTTCAGAACTTACTACGTCTTCTAGTAGCTGAGTAATCATTTCATGTAGTCTGGTGACTTCTGGTAATCCTTGTTACTGTTATTCATATACACAAAATTTGAAAAATAATCTTGCAGTAGCTATGAATACTTTTGTAGTCACTAAGATTTAACATTGCTTAAAAAGATAATAAATGTGTGAAGTTTTCTTTTTAAAT
Organism: Enhydra lutris kenyoni; assembly: GCF_002288905.1. NCBI lineage: Eukaryota > Metazoa > Chordata > Mammalia > Carnivora > Mustelidae > Enhydra > Enhydra lutris. The sequence continues at coordinate 4,714,224 of NW_019154120.1, forward strand.
GACTTATTTTTCCCCCCTACTGTGTCAGGAATCTTAAAGGCCGTATCTCCAGGTTTGTGGGTCTCCTAACTGATATGCTTGCTCTTCCCTAACAGTTTTGTGCCTTTTCACGGGGTTTCGCTAACGCTTTGCCTCACTGTGGAGTGTGCGTTGTTTTGCTAATGGCTTACCTTGTGCTTTGGGAAACTGCAGAGATGAACTCTCAGATGAAGCTACCTTACTTACGGCTACCTTCCTCTGAGGCACTAATACTTTTTGCTGGTGTGAAATTTCCAAAGAATGCTTCTTAGCTTTCAAGTCCAGAAAAGTGTATTTTTCCTCAGGCCTTAGTTATTCATCTGTTTGGGGAAGTGTGTATTTTTTTAGAGCCAAAATTAGTTCACTTTCATGGTACTGACAGAACTTCTCTCAGAAAGTTCTGGAAGGCAAAATAGGCCAACTGTGAAAGACCCCAGGACACACAAAGGCCGTCCTTATTTGGAGGTTTCTTGGCCGGTGACCCTGTGAGGTCAGTTCCTGAGGCCTCCACTTTTTAGAGCTGTCTGGTCAGTTAGAGAAGGCCAGGAAAGGTGGTGGTCCACAGTGTGGTGATTTAAATGACAGTTCTTATTTTTCTCTTTTTGGTTGACATGCCTTTTAATACAACTTGGGTACATTTTTACTTCATATAAAATTTGAATGAAATAACTGATTTTACTGAAGATTTCATTCATGCTTTTAAAGAATTAAACTTCTCTTCCTCAAGGTAGTCGTGGGGTTATGTGCCCATGTACATGATATCTGTTTTCAATTTTACATTATTCAGATGTGTACTGTGTAGAAGATATTTTATGTCACCTATTTTTAACATTTTTTTTTCAAATTATCTAGCTTATGTTTGTAAGTAATTTAAATACACATGATTCTTTAATCTTTTTCTTCTAAAAATGGTGAAATTAGGCCTTTTAGTGAAAAGTTTGTTATAATTTTCCCTTCCAATGTGTTTTGAAGAATGTACTGAGTATTGTGATCTTACTTTAAAAGAAGTTCTTAGTCAATTGAATATATGTTCAGATGTTCCCTTTAAGTTCACTTTTTCTCTTGTGTTTCAGGAAACTCTCATTACTACTGTTGATTCTAATTCCAGGTATGTCGTCGTTTTCTCTTAAACTGATCAGAAGACCCGTGGAATCAGGGTGTGATTAGGGGGCTCTTCCCCACCTGAGGACTCAGGGTCCCACTGCACCCCCTCTCAGTGGACAGCCCAGGGTCTTCTCCACTTGGCTCCCAGATGACTGAGGACATCCCCTCCTCAACTGTCAGAGAGCTCAGCCTCTGGACATTCTTCAGAACAACCCCAAATCTCTCCCTCCAGCTGCAGACTGAATAGATTAGGTCTCCATTCCTCCAGGGTCGTCCTCTGGCCTACACAGTCTTTTACTGTCCAGGCAAACGTGCTCTCTCATTCAGTATATGGTCCGTTTCTTAAATTGTAGTGATTATTTCTCCCTGAGCCTCGGCTCAGCATTCCTTTAAGTGTAACATGAACACTTGGTCTAGGGACTGGATTTCTGTGTCACAGTCCAAGATCCTGTTAACATTTGTGGCAGCTCTACCATATCATCTTGCATAACCGCATATATCTCTCTGGTGGACAGAGAGATTTGGCCCCAAGCTCAAAACCACACATTTGTGCCAATTTTATTTCACCCTGTCAGATGTAACTGCGCCAGTCTGCTGGGCTTCTGGTACGTTCCCTGCATTCAGGCAGTAGTCCTTCACCATACGTTTGTTGACAGGTCAGTTTCCTTCTAAATGGAAACTGAAAACCCCAGCAAGAGGAAAGTGATATTTGTAATCCTTTTGCAGTTTAGATCTTTTTATTGAACTCAGTCTTTGTAGGGGTTGATGTTTGAAGAGTATTAGAGGACAGTAAATTTATGACAGAAAATATATTTACAGGCATTATCTGACTTAATTCACATTCTACAGCTTGTATTATTTTGTTTTCTAAGAAACTATAGGTTCATATCTAAATTGAAGATCATTCTCGTTTTGTCTCTGGTTTGATCTGTAATCTGTCATTTTATAGTCAGTCAAAAATTCTAGGCACCTGGACTGAAACAGTGTGTAAGTTAGGGATTTTTCTGCGTTTACACCTATGAACCACAGATTAAGTAGTTTGGGCACGCGGTTTCTTAATGTGGTAAATCTACTGTGTGTGGGTAAAGATTAGATTTTCAAAACAGAATCACGGAACATAGCGCTGTGGTGCTCATAGCAACCTCAATAATCCTATGACTCAAACTCCTTAACTTCACAGTCCTGGAGATGTGCTTTTTCTCTTGGGTGTAAAGCTTGCTAGTGGCTCTCCCAAGATGAGAACCTTGATTTTCTTGTTCTCAGTTTAGCTATTTTAAATTCTTAACATATGTAAGTAGAATAAAACCTGTAAGGAATATTTACTTTTTGTGAACCTGTGAGACATAACCCAGAGTTGGTGTCCTTAGGTAAGTCACTATCTGTAGGGAGCATCTGTTGGGGGAGCGATTGATAGCTCTTTGTGTAAGTTTAGAGAAATAGATTTAAGTGGCCTGGGGATGGGGATCATTAATTTTCTTAACAAAGCTAGAGCCCTTGCTGGTATACTAGGGCATGTGTTGCGCTCACATTGATTTAAGCAACTCAGAGTTGACGTTTCGTCCAGGCAGGTTACAGAGGTAGTACAGACATGCCACAGTGATTTTCATGGTAATCAGAAGGAGCAAAGGTTTTGAGTCCCATGCGTTGAACATCACGCAAGCATTATTGCCGTTTCCTTCCAGCTGGTGGACCAACTGGGTGATCCCAGCCATCTCGGCGCTTGTGGTGGCTCTGATGTATCACCTCTACACCGCGGAAGATTAAACACATTCTCAGAAGCCAAGGAAAGAAGAGACTGCTTTGGACCAGGGAGAGAGAAGCTAATGTTCACTGCTTCAACTGACAGAAACCTTCACCTGAAAAATAATTTTAACATACCTGTTTCCCTTTTCTCCTACTTTGAACCAAACCAAAAAGAACTCTTCTGTTCTTTCTACACCTGAACTCTTAGAATGTGCCTTTTGTTCATCAACTTTTTTTGATGTTTCATCACTACATAATTTACTTATTGTAAGCATGATCTTTTAAAAATATATCTGGCTTTTAAAACATACCACGTTTGCCTGTCTATTTGGAATATAACTGTTCCAACATTTAGAATCTCATTATTTAGCAGACTCATTTAATGTGCTAATCATTCAGACTCAAGTAGTCTCTATGAAGTGAGATGGACAGTGTCCTTAGATCTCTCCTTGGGCAGCTTTCTGTCTCCCTTAAGCCAGTACTGCCTGCTCCAGCATAGTTTCCTTTCCCAGGGAATTAAGAAAAGCTCAGAAATGAAGATTTCTAATTGTTCTACTTGAAATAGATGATAAAATGAGAAGGTGACCTATAGGACCTATGAAAAAGACTCTCATCTCTTCTTTGATTAAAAACTACAGTCAACGTAAAAGGAAACCTGTGAACCATGAGAGGACATTTTAACTGTTCCCTCTCACAGACTAAAAATTTACTGAAGAGATTCTCAGTCATATAGGTTCTAAAGTTTAAAAAAAAATTCCTCATTCAGAGGCAAAAACTTTATATACTCATTAAGGAAATGGTTGATTTCCTACTTCACAAAAGCAAAATTTGAAAGAGATTATGGGACATTTGGAATCCAATTTTTGAAGAAATGTAGCTGGTGGCGGTGAGCCCAGAGGAAGTCTGGTATGGCTCCATTCATTTTCTCATTTGAGTTCCAGTACACTAATTCTGTCATCTTTATTCTCTTCCCCATACCTTTTTTCCCTTTAAATGTGGAAGCTTAAGGGATGAATTAGATTCCAAGTACTTTGTGGTTATGTATGACTGTGCAAGTTTCTGTTGGCATACTAACCAACTGATAAGCACTGGAGTTCTTCAGAAGTAACTGAAACACCTTAGAAAGGAATTTTTTAATTACAGAGTATTGTTTAAAAAGAGGCAACAGGCCCCAAATTGAGTCACTTGTGCTAAACCCATGTCACCACACCAAGATTTGATACCTAAACTGTTGGGCAGTTTCAGCCTCTCTCAGGAGTGGCATCTTAGGCCAGCCAGTCTGGAATTAATCTGGTCAGTGCTAGCAAGATAATCCCCGGTGGACACCCACCCCCACGCGCCGACCCCTCAAACTCAGGTGACTTTGCTTGAAACAGCTCTGCTCAGTCTCTCTCTGCCCGTGAATGTCTTCCATTTGGTACAGCTCTTGGAGTTTCTATTTGCCTGACAGGATATTGCCCGGTTGATGAATTATTGAATAAAACTAATAAGATCTTTACATTTTATTCAGATGAATTTTGGGTTTTAACAGATTGGGTGGCAGTGATGGGATCTGAAGGGTACTTCTGACAGCTTCGGGGGCCATGAGAAACATAGGCATGGCACCCACAAACCGCATTCTCTTTCTTGTTCCCAAGGGCCGTGGGTAATTTCCTCTCCGTTCTGAGCTCTACTTTCTTTGTGTCAAGCTCCTGACCTAACTGGCTTCCCAAGCTCACATTAGATGACTGTCACTGACTTCATGTTGAAAACTGCTGGCAGTCCAGTCCGAAGTCCCATCGGGTCAGGATCCTCAGCCCTTGGTTAAGTCTCTGATTCCGTGTTGCTGGTGGTTCACGTAAGCTGGCCTGGATCCAGTGTGTTTTGTGTAGTTAAGGGCTATTGCTAATGGGAATCTTGGATGCCCAAAGCTGTATGATTGGTGGGCATGGGCTGAGCATCTAATAGCTGTTGGAAAGCTTGCCACCCAACTTCACCCAGAAGTTGGTCACGGAACAGGTTAGATTGACACTAGGTTACCCGCCAACCTCAGGAAGGTCTCCACATGGTGAGATACACTAGAGAACACCACACAGTCCCCACCCCAACAACACATCCCTTTGGATATTACTCAGGCCCCAGAAAACCCAAAGCCTTTGTTCCAAGAGTTGAGCACACCACCTTTTTGGCGCAACTTCTTATTTGTTGTCTAAGAACTGTGGTCCAGAAGCTGTAGATATTTACAACAATGACAAAGTTTTACTGAATACAACCTAGAATTACGATGGCTCTTATGAGGAATGTTCCCATTGGGCAAGATTTTGAAGGCCAGGGCTCCCAAACCAAACAAACAGAATGGGTTCCCCCAGGCTGCAGGAGATCATCCTCAGATATCTTAAACTCCTTGGTCAAAGACTGAACTAAGGGGCCATAGTCAAAGAATTTCCTCAGACCAGGGAGGATTCCCAAAAGTTTCCTGAAGAATTCAGAGTCATTAGCAGGTCCAGGGACCCAGGCTTCCAGATCTCTGTGGGCTTATGCGCATGCAGGTTAGCCCCAAGGAAGCCCCGAAATGGATGCCTGAAGCAGATTGGTATAAACCTGAAGACATTTAGGGTTCTTGCTCTTAATTACAGTTCCCTCACAGCCCAGAAAATGCTTGCAAGAATGGTGATTGACCTTTTAAAAACCATTGTAGGAAGGAGTTTTCCCTGCCTGCCCCATTTGGTTTATTCAAATAAGCAAACAAGCAAGATGAACCTTGGCCAACTTTCCAGCCCATCTGGAAGCTCTCTTCCTGTGGTACCCCAGTTGCGTATAATAAACGAGGTCACTCAACCTTGCTCTTGCTGCCCTATTTGTAAATGGACCAATTCCTGAGACGAGTAGACTAGTTAAAAAAAGCAAACCATGATGGAACTGAGCTCCCATCACTTTGATAGAACTCATGACCGCAGCTGAATGCTTTGAAAAGAACTGAGGAACCAGACTACAAAGTTTGCTAAGCTGGTGTGGCCTTATGGATGCCTCTGTATCTACTCTCAAAGGAGAACTCCTATCTGGGCCCCTCCCAGAGTTGATGGGACTTGAGGGGTTTTTGGTAAATGACTGTTATTCTCTTAAACAGCCCAGGGAAACTGAAAATGAACGGAAAACCTTGCCAGGTTCTGGTGGACACTGCAGCTGCACTAAGTCCGCGTGGAGCCTGTGGGTGAGGTCTTGGGGAAGCTAGCAGAGGCGGGCTAAGGGTGAGGATCCTTACCAGAGCCAGCTCTCCTGGATCGCGGTCTGCAGTGCCCAGTCAAGAGGGGAAAATAAAATTTCTTGTGTTGTCTCTTCCTTTCCAAAACCCATTGGTTATCGACTCACTCTCCCCGCAGGGATAGGTCTTGCCCTTTCGCTGGTCTCCTTTTGTGTCCTAAGAACTTGGCTTGGCTTTCTGCCTGCCTTGGACATGACAGTTGTCACTTCTTTGTTTTGGCTGTCTTTGGGAGTTACTCCCTGGATCTTGGGAAGGTAGTCATCTTTGTATCTCTTTGCAGGGGGACCCCTCTTAACATCCAAGAGGGGATGTTCACTCCTGCCAAAAATATTTATTGTTTGTCCAAGCTAAAAACTAACAAATATTTAAAAGATTTTTGTAAAGTAGCTCTGTGGTCAAAAGATAGCCAGACCAGAAGCTGATAGTCAGTGCCTAATCGTCACTTTATTGTAGGCCTTCTCCCCTGAGCTAAAATGAAACTGTGCATCCAGAAGGAAAGAAAAACCTTCTGAAGGCTTTGTAAAAAGGATTTACTAAAACTTCCCAAAGACAAGCAGGTCTAAATACAGAATATAGAAATCTTTGATTTTCATCTTCGCTGGAAATCTCCCTGAAACATAACAAATCAAAGATAATGTGGTTAGACGGACAGACAGATCAACCCTTCGCAGCCCTTTGCAACTCTGGGATCAATTCAAAGTTCACCTATTGTTACCAATCCTAAAACCACGTCTATCGTCTCGAATGGCTGGTCAGTATTGTAAAAACTCTTGTCTTAGGAAACAAAGTTTCTTCTGGGAGGAACTTACCTGCCCCCACCCCACCTTGCCTTTGGGATGTAAATGCTCTACCTAGTCTTTTCCCCACACCCTTAGCTAGGCCTCGCCTTTGAATACACACTTCAGGGAGGTCATTCTTACCAGAAGAAAAACAAAAGGGGGAAAGGGTTATATGAAACTTGGGCAATTGAAAAATCTTAAGTGTCTTCTCAACAAATACCAGTAAAAAGCTTTAGTCAACTGAGCAGGTAACATTTACTTATTTCATCTTCCAGACATTCAATTTGGATCCAGGTAGTGAGTTCTGCATTATTCTACCTCATGCCTAAAGTTTTAAAACAAAAGCTATAAGGTCTCTGTTGACGTCTATGTGTATAGGTGTTTATACATACATATTGTACTTGTGGGGTATTTTCCACCTCCATATGGCTTGCCAAAGTTTGTAAAAGAGCTCTATCCAGTTGACTTAAAGAAAATTAGGTGCTGAAATGAATTAAGTGTTCATAAAATTCTCACAAATAGCATAAAGGCCTAAATGCTTTTCAGGTTCATGTGATCTGGGAAAATACTCAGTATTAAAGCTGATTAGAATTTGTTGGTTTAATTGAAATAGACATGTCTATAGAATTATCAACATTAAATATGCACACTTATATCTTTTATTCTGCCTGGATTTATTAGTTGAATAAGCTCATGTTTCGGTTTATAAAATTTGCCATCAGGAAAAATAACCTGGTATGATGGAATTTCCATAAGTAAATTGTTGAGAGAATGAATAACTAGTTATAAGTGGGTCAGAAGTTTATAACTTTTTTTTTTTTTTTTTTAGTTTTTAACTTTTTAAATAGTTTCCCAAATGCTTTTGTAACCTGAAACCTTGAAGTTTTGTTAAGTTAAATTAGTCATGGAATACCTAGGCCATTTCTGAATAAAATACTGAAACATTGATTACTGAGTATGGATAGGTTTGTCTACTTTCTGGCTTCTCTTTACAGAGCAGCTAAAGCTATTTGAGTGTATGACTGAGTACGTGTTGTGTCATACTGAGAAAGCATGTGTTCGAGGAAATATAACATATATTTATGAATTTGCCAAGCCAGAGAATTCAGAAGTAAAAGACAGCTCACAATTGTTAACTTCCTTATTTTCCTCAGAAATTAAGATATTTGAAGCATTAAAAATTAGAACCTGGTGTAAGGTACTAGAAATAATAAGGGAAAGATTAGCAAGGAAAGTAAGATGCATGTTTTTGGTAAGAGAAGGTGTGGGGAATAAAGGTACATTTTTGTTGAGAGAAAAGAGAGTGATTTTGTTCTAAAGTGAGACTGGTTATTTCAGAATGGGAAAAAGGAAAAACGGCAAAAAATTTGAAGGGATATTTGAAAAGTTGTAGAAGTTTGTGGAAAAGGAATCTTTGCAAAAGAATTTTGTGTATGGTCAAGCTGGCTTAGAACAAATTTAAGATTTTTTTTTCAGTGAATAAATTTAATGTTAAAAGTAATCTGCAGGGCCATCTGGGTGGCTCAGTTGGTTAAGCGTCTGACTCTTGATTTCAGCTCAGGTCATGCTCTCAAGGTTATGAGTTCAAGCTCAGAGTTGTCTCCATGCTGGGCTCTGTGCTGGGTGTGGAACCTGCTTAAGATTCTCTTTCCCTGGGAAGCCTGAGTGGCATAGTCAGTGAAGTGTTGGACTACAGGCTTTGGCTCAGGTCATGATCTCAGGGTCATGAGATCAAGCCTCACCTTGGGCTCTGTGCTCAGTCCATAGTCTGCTTAAGACTCTCTCCCTCCGTCTTCCCTGTCCCCCCCGCCCCCCGCCCAAATAAATAGATAAAATCTTTAAGAAATGATTTTCTCCCTCTGTATCCCCATCCATGTGTGAATGATCTCTTAAGAAAGAAAGAACGAAAGAAAGAAAGAAAGAAAGAAAGAAAGAAAGAAAGAAAGAAAGAAAGAAAGAAAGAGAAAGAAAGAAAAGAAAAAAGTAATCTTCAAAATTAGATTTGGGTGTTCTCGTTTTTAAAAGGGCAAAGTGTTCTTGGACTATTGGTCTGCTTTTGATAAGAGGTTGTGAAAAGGTTGTCCTTAACTTTTTAAGTAATCTAGAAATCAGAGATTCTGTGTTTGCCTAGAAAACAAAGGTCATGGTCAGGTCATGATTTCAGGGTTCTGGGATTGAGCCCCATGTCAGGCTCTCTCCTTAGCAGGGAGTCTGTTTCTCCCTCTCCCTCTCCCCCTCCCCCTCCTCCCTGCTCATGCATATGCTTTCTCTTAAGTAAATAAAATCTTAAAAAATATAATAATTTCCTGGTTTCATAATGTGTTTTTCATGACTTTGATTACTAAAGAAAACTGAGTCTTCTCTATTGCTAGAGCTAAGTTTTTTACACAACTGTTTAACTGTCTGCATTTGCCGAAGTCATTGTCATTATGATTAAATGGATAACTAAGTATCATTTCACCGTGGCCTGTGATCCTATTTGACCAAGTGCTTTAAAACCTTGTGATATTTTTTATAAACTTCCCCCAAAACCAAATTCTAATTGATGTCTTTTTGAGCTGGAAATAACTTTGGGATTTTCCAGAGACCCTACTGCATCTCAGAAGATTTGTAAAATCACCTTATCTTTTTAGAAAGATGTTAAACTAATTAGCCTTATTTGATATGTTAGGTTACATGGGAAGTGTTGTCAAATAAGTCATACTAAGCCTTCTTTGTGTTGTGTAAGTATATGTTGCAAGTATTCTGGAAATTGTATAAAATTCCTAGAAATCTGATATGTCCTATTATAATGTTCTTTCTTTTTTTTATTAACATATAATGTATTATTTCAGGGGTACAGGTCTCTGATTCATCAGGCTTACACAATTCACAGCACTCCCCGTAGCACATACCCTCCCCAGTGTCCATCATCCAGCTACCCTATCCCTCTCACTCCCCTACTCTCCTCCCCTCCAGCAACCCTCAGTTTGTTTCCTGAGATTAAGAGTCTCTTATGGTTTTGTCTCCCTCTCTGGTTTCATCTTGTTTCATTTTTCCCTCCCTTCCCGTATGATCTTCTACCTTGTTTCTCAAATTCTTCATATCAGTGAGATCATATGATAACTGTCTTTCTCTGATTGACTTATTTCACTTAGCATAATTACCCTCTAGTTCCAACCATGTTGTTGCAAATGGCAAGATTTCGGGATTTTGATGGCTGCATAGTATTCCATTGTGTATCTATACCACATCTTCTATATCCATTCATCTGTTGATGGACATGTAGGTTCTTTCCATAGTTTGGCTATTGTGGACATTGCTGCTATAAACACCGGGGTGCAGGTGCCCCTGCGGATTGCTACATTTGTATCTTTGGGGTAAATACCCAGTAGTGCAATTGCTGGGTGGTAGGGTAGCTCTATTTTCAACTTTTTGAGGAACCTCCATGCTGTTTTCGAGAGTGGCTGCACCAGCTTGCCTTCCCACCAACAGTGTAGGAGGGTTCCCCTTTCTCCACATCCTCACCAGCATCTGTCATTTCCTGACTAGTTAATTTTAGCCATTCTGACTGGTGTGAGGTGGTATTTCCCTGTGCTTTTCACTTGTGTTTCCCTGATTCCGAGTGATGTGGAGCACTTTTTCATGTGTCTGTTGGCCATTTGGATGTCTTCTTTGCAGAAATGCCTGTTCATGTCTTCTGCCTATTTCTCGATTGGATTATTTGTTCTTTGGGTGTTGAGTTTGAGGAGTTCTTTATAGATTTTGGATACCAGCCATTTATCTGATATGTCATTTGCAAATATCTTCTCCCATTCTGTCAGTTGTCTTTTGGTTTTGTTGACTGTTTCCTTTGCTGTGAAAAAGCATTGTACCTTGATGAAGTCCCAGTAGTTCATTTTTGCCCTTGCTTCCCTTGCCATTGGCGATGTTTCTAGGAAGAAGCGGCTGCAGCTGTGGCCAAGGTGGAAGAGGTTGCCGCCTGTGTTCTCCTCAAGGACCTGCTATAATGTTCTTAGTAATAATTTCAGTTATTAAAGTGTTGTATATCACAGAAATAACTACATTTCCTTTTTAAATGAACTCTCATCAGATTTAACAGTGGACATTTTACAAGCTTTTATCATTTAGAGACAGTTACCATTTTACTCTGATGCTTTTACAAAAGTGAGACTGATGGGGGCGCCTGGGTGGCTCAGTGGGTTAAGCCTCTACCTTCGGCTCAGGTCATGGTCTCAGGGTCCTGGGATCGAGCCCCACATCGGGCTCTCTGCTCAGCAGGGAGCCTGCTTCCCTCTCTCTCTCTCTGCCTGCCTCTCTGCCTACTTGTGATCTGTCTGTGTCAAATAAATATATAAAATCTTTAAAAAAAAAAAAAAAGTGAGACTGATGGAAAGGACCCAGTAAGAATTCTTGGTCACTGACACTGCTGCCAAATGACAGTGTCAATCCTTGGGCACGTGCATCACAACTGAAGAAGGTGCCACCAGTCATCTGGTCCCGTGCAAACACCAGACACCTCAAAATCAAACTGACAAAATAATCAACATCAGAGCAGACTGCTTTCACACAAGATGCCAGATCAAGACTTCATACTTTACCTAGCCATGAATCCCTCTCCTCTCTCCCCTTCACTGCGACATTTTCCTGGAAAGATGACACCACCATCTGTCTTTCTCAGTCCATTGCTAAGGTGAGGGGTGGAGGAGGTAACCTTTCAGACTATTGGATTTGTCATCAAAAACTGATCTTTCCATGATTCTGGAGACCCCTGGTCTTCCCTGGACCAATTTCTCTTCCATTCCCAATGCTACTGTAAACTGCAGCTGGACTCCCCTCAGAAGTCACAGACTCTGACTTTCATGGCCAGAACATCCAGTGCCTTGTTTTTTGCCTTTTTCGGTTCTAACTGTACTTGCACAATGAGACACAAATATCTACTCATCCCCAGGTTCTCATAATTATCTAAATCTGATCTGTCCAGTCATGAAAACATTGTACCAGCAGTGTCCATCTTTGCCAGGAATTTAGAATGACTATTTCAGGCCAGGAGATTTACTTCCCAAATGTGCTGAAATGACCCCTGGCTTGAATGGGCAAATGTGACAGTCCTTGGGAATGAATCCATTAACAGTCCTGCCTTAGCAGGAATGTTTTGTACCCTGACAGGATTTACCTTTGTCTGTGGTGGTTATCGTCATCCTTGGGTCTATGAATGTGGACATGGCTGGCACATCACCAGGGCTGGGGCTGGTTCTCCTCATGCTGCCACCTTCTGCCATAGAACTTGAAGGAATCTGAAAGTCCTAAATTCAAACCTAGTGTTTTAGGCCATTAGCTAGTAGACGTTAGCAGATTTGAAAATACTCAGACCTACTATATGTGTTTCCTGTGTTTGTACTACCCTACCACATACATGTGAGTGGACTCCGGTCTTGTGAGGATCAGAATGAAATGACTGGGGCCCCTGGGTGGCTCAGTCAGTTAAGTGCCTGACTCTTGGCTTTGGGTCAGATCATGATCCCAGGGTTGTGAGATCAACCCCTCCGTTGGGCTCTGTGCGCAGTGTGGAGTCTGCTTGAAATTCTCTCTTCCTTTCCCTGTGCCCCTCCCACTCATGTGCTCGTACACACTCTCTCTCTCTCAAAAATTTTTTAAATATTTTATTTATTTATTTGACAGAGCTCACAAGTAGGCAGAGAGTCAGGCAGAGAGAGGGGGAAGCAGGCTCCCCACTGAGCAGAGAGCCCGAAGTGGGGCTCAATCCCAGGACCCTGGGATCATGACCTGAACCGAAAGCAGAGGCTTTAACCCGCTGAGCCACCCAGGCACCCCCTCATATAAAATTTCTTAAAAAAGAGAAACAAAAAGACCATCAAGCTCGTACCCCTCTGCTTGGTGCACATGTGTTTTGAATGTTTGTACTTCCCCCATCTGGATCGCTTTAGAGGAAAGATTGCTTTAGTTAGGATAAGGTATTTGGTATGCGAAATTCCAGAAAAACAAACTGTAATTGTGATGCTTACAGCACACAGACACATCACACCCACATACAGGGTCTGTGAGGCTGGGCTGAGATCCAGTGTCTAAACTCCTCTCTGTGTTCCTCTCTGACTGTATTTGTGTTCACTCTCTCTGGAGGTGCAGTTTGGTTTGGCCCCAGGGTGGGGAACTCTCGTACTTTCTAGAATAGTAGAGTCCTCCTTGAGAGATCAGGATCCACTCCCGTGGCATCATCGTTTGCAACACAGGCTTGCATATAAGGTGACAGGGAATGATATGGTCCCTGTTCTCGGAGAGCCTTGCAGTCCTCCAGGGAGGAGTGAAGACATGATGGCAGGCTCTGGGCTAGACTTAACACATGTGCTCTGTTCAGCTGCTCAGAAGCAGGGACAGACTGAGGGAGGGGCAACAACAGGTGAGGAAGATGTTTTGTGCAGGAAACCTGGGTATCAAACTCCAAAACAATAAGAAAGGATACGAAGTGTTTCCATCATGATGGTTGAGGAGGGGAGGGTTCTATCAGAAAGTATATCCTGCAGTCAATCAACAAATGTTTGAGAATTTGAGAGAGACAAAATCATTACATAAATTCTGAAATCTAAATCCACTTGTTTTTTGATTGTCAAACGTGAACATTTCCATCGAGATCGAAAACAAATGCCAGGTTGTTGGTGGGAACGATGCATCTGTTAAGGAAAGTCCTAAAAATGGAGAAAGAGGCAAGTCTTGTTTTCCTGCTTCTCCACTCTTGTCTCAGCCTGGTATCTTCCTGGTCACAGGCCTTTTGTTCCTACTGAGGCTGGTGATGCAAAGAATCCAATGAGTCATGAAATTCAGTATGAACCAAAGCCTGCACGAGGTGTAGCATTTCTGACACATTAAAGGAGTTGCTTTAAGGAGGGTGAGTGCGCAGCAGGTCCTTCCGATCCCACAGGTGGTCTCTGCATCTGAGGGCATTTGGAGTCTCTCCAGGACCTGGCTGAAGTTTGTTAGAAGCACTCATGTCCTGCTGTGAGGCGGTTGTATACTCCATCACCACTTAAAGAAGCAAGTGAAACAAATTAGCTTTTGTCAACAGTTTAGGTCCCTCAGAAAAACAACTCAAAATATGCAATTGCAAGCATTTCACCTTCAGTCCACATAATATAAGGAACCATTCAAATGGTATGTTGTCACTTTTAGATGATGAAATTTGATTTAATAGTCTTGAAGCCATGGAGGATTCTGGAAGTAACTGAACAATTAAAAGTCCTCATAGAAAGAATTCACAATTCCCATCATTTTAAGTGACATGTATCCTGTGATGAACACTCAATAATTTTGAAAACTCTTGTTTCATTATCCTAATATTATTCTGAGCTGAGTTTCAGTTTCATGATTATGCTTTTCATGCCAATAGCTCTTTAGGAACTAAAGCAATTAGCAATTGATTTAGGAAGAAATCAATTGAGAATGGACAAATGGGAAAAAATTAATATTGTAACAAAGAGGAGTAGCATTACCTTCACATTCATTGCTTAGTTCACTAGTTCAAGGGTAAATGGGGAGTCGTGGCTAATGTGTGCTGGGTCTCTTTTTGGTGGGATGAAAACGTCCTAAAGTTGCCTGGGATGATGGTTGCACGTATGTGAACATATGAACGCCCCGTGGAATTGTGCAACTTAGGCAGGTGAGCTGTATTGTATGGGAATTACATTTCAACACAGCTGTTATTTAAGAAATTCAAGATCCAAGCATGCTCATCCTTTAAGAAATAGTCCTCTGGTTTGTTATCTCAGAAGTGTCTTCCCAGGTCACACCAGAAATGGGGAGTGACATCCTGCTCTCCCTTAGTGTCCCTTCCTAAAATCAGCCATCTGTTAAAAGTGGTCTCCTGTGATGTGTGGGGTGTGAAGCCAGAGAAGGGGCTCTTTATATTTTGTCCTTATACAGTTTGAATGAAAATGTTTGGCTTTTGCAATCAATAGTAAGAAACAGCTGGAAGGACGATGGGCTCTAATACCCATCTCTTTTCTCCACCTCCCGTGTCACCACCTTAGCGTACACGTTCAGCTCTTCACTGGACTGTGGCTGCCAGCAGCCCCGGCTCCTCCCACCCGGATCTGGCCATGCCATTATGTTGTCCCATGCTGTCCCATGCTCCTCCAATTCCTGGAGCATGGGAGGTGTTTGTTGACTGAATAACTAAACTAATGATGAAGTCCCATAGCTGCTCCCCCACCCCCATCTCGACTCCTAACGTGGACTCCCCACCACCATCAGACGGTTCACACAAAGACACCACTTCGGTGTCACTCTAGCCCCGAAGCCTCGGTGGCGTCACCAAGTCCGAGGCAGTGCTGAAGACACTTGACCAAGTCCTCCTCAGCCTTCGAAGGTGGTGGTTGGTAAGAACTGCAGTCCGGAGAAGGAGCGTTGTGTACTGGAGCGAGGGTGCGGACTCCAGAAGGTTCTCTCGCGGCCCGAGGCAGACAAAGTGTTCGCTGACAGAGCTCGGACGCTCTTGACCGGCTGGATCCCGTCGGCTGACGAAACCCTCCGAAAGGCTACGTGGGAGCCTCGGCCTCGGAGCCCGTCCAGGAGAGGGAGGAAGGTTATCAGCCGGGAGCAGGAGGGTGGGCATGGCCGGTGGCGTGTCCGAGGTCAGGGCAGCTCCTGCTCTCGGCCGGTTGATTAGGGGCTGCTGAAGCGCCGTTATCTCCGCCCGAGGCGCTATCTCCGGGCTCCAGCACGGCCCGTCGGCCCAGTCTGCGGACCCTCGGGGCCGGCGCAGTTCACTTGGCAGCCAGCCCGGGCACCTGCGAGCCGCCTTTCCGCTGCGGCCACTGGTGCGGGGCCGAGCCGCGCGCGGCTCCTCGGAAACCCGTGCTCTCCGCTTCCCAGACGGAGTTGTGAGGCTCGGCGGTCGCCACGGGAGCATTTTCCCTCTCCTTTCGGGGGGAGCCGGTCACGGACCCCGAGACCCTGAATACCCGTTCAAACGACTCCGGGGCTTGGCTGACGCGCTCGTGGGCTCGAGGAGCCCTTCAGGGAGGCCGCGGGGCAGGTCTTCGCTCTTGCGCCCCGCGCCCCCGCGAGCGCCCTTCCGGGGTCAGCCCGGCTGAGCACGCGCCCCTGCTCGGCCGCTTCCCGGGGCGCGTCGGGTGAGAGCGGAGCCCACAGCCCTTTCCTCTGGCCCGCAGCCCGCGTCGCGTCTGTTCTGCTCGTGTCCGCGCTCTGCGCCCCCTGCAGGCCCGGAGCCCCTCCCTCGGGTTCCGGAAGGCCCGCGGCGGCCTCTCGGCGGAGCCAGGCCCGGACGGAACACGCGGGGCTCGTGGGAGTGAATCCCCTCGCGCCCGCGGGCTTTGTCGGGCTGCGGGGTCGCTGCCCTCCCGCTTTCACAGGGCAGCCGAGGCCCCTTGAACGGTGCGGTTGGGTGGCGGTTACTCAGAGTCGGGTAAAGCGGGAACCGTTTGATTTAACGCGTTCTCCTGTGCTCGGGCGTTCGTCTCCTCGGCCGCAGCCGCGCGGGGGGCGCCCCGGATGGCGTCAGGCGCGTCGTCCAGAGGCCCTTGCTGTCGCCGAGAGCCCCGACTTCGGGGCCGCGGCCCTGCTGGGGCGTTAGTCCTCTGCGTGGCCTTTGTCGTGTCCCGCTGGCTCGTGACCAGCCCCGTGTGAACAGCCCCTTGACCAAGCGTCCCACCGCGTCCGGCTTCCTCTGCGGCCTTCCCGGGACGTTCTCGTCCTCGGCGCCGCGCTCGTGGCAGCTGCCGGACGCGCAGGCCGAGGCAGGACGCGTCTGCGGACACGGCCCACGGCGGGCAGCGCGGCGGGACGGACGGAGCGGGTCAGCGCTGCCCCGGGGGGAGGGGCGCGGGGCCCGGGAGGGCGGCCCCTCGGGGGAGCGCAGCAGCGCCCGTGGGAGCGGGTGTCACGGCCCTCAGAGACGCCGAGGGAGACAGCTAATCCCGCGACGACACTGAGCGGGGTGGACGGCAGAGCTCCGGCGGCGGTTCCTTGTGCGGACTCCGGGCTGCTGACTCGTCCTCCCCCGCGGCGAGCTCGGGCCGTGAGGGGAAAGGTGTCCTTTGTGCTGTGCCCGCGCCGCCTCTCTCTGACCCGACGAACCCGAAGGAAAGATCGTTCTGGTCACTTACTCGCAAATTAGGCTCGGAAGACGGACACCTGTGCTTTAGGGCAGTGGATTTCAGCTTCATGAAGCCGCTCCAGAAGGTCCTCAGAGCCCCAGAAACTACGTGGAACATTTCGTTCATGCTTGTTGTTCTGGGACAGGTATTAGGAACTGATGGGGGGGGGGGGCTGATATTCCCTAACGATCAAGGACCACTAGTGTCAGTGTAAGAAAGAAGGCAAAATCATCCCTCTTCAGGTCACAACCGTTCCCCAAATTTACCCTCCAACTATGCATTGAGTTAGGAACCATCTTGGCCTGGGCCACAGGTCTAAACAGCCCCTGCCCCCCGGAAGCGACATCCGCGGGACCTGCAAATAAGACACACACGTGGAACACCAGTCAGTGAGTGGTGTAATGAAGTGGAGGAGGAGGAAGTGTCCAGGGCTGGGGGTGCGATTCTAGGGGGATTAGGAGATCCTCCATGAATGGGAGACCTCTGGGTGCAGATCGGCATGAAGTGAGGGAACCAGTCATGCTGTTGGAAAGCATGACCTGAGCCAGACAGCAAGTGCAAAGGACCTATGGCAGCAGTGTGCTGGTCATATTTGAAGAGGAACAAGGAGGCAAGCCTGGCTTCTACAGCCATCACCCGATTTGCATGTAGAGGGAGCTCTCTGCAGATGAGAGACTACGGGTGGCCAAGCACAGGAACGCAAGCCTAGGAATGAGTATGTGTCTTTATAAATATGTTTTCACGTATTTACACTTCTCAAAGTGGGAATTTTTAAGTTACAGTTATTACCTTTGTACATATTTATAGAAAAAAGAAAACAAGACCTATAAATCAGAAATATATGAAAATAAAATTTAAATCGGTGACCACGTAAAAATAACTTCAGTTAGCCTCTCAATATATATATTCTTCCAGAACTGCTTCTCAAGTTCCTTTAGAAAAGTGGAATCGCATTGGAAAGATAGTTTTTCACTTTATAACGGATAGCAGGAATCTGTCTAGATCAAAACGCAAAAGGCTGCGTCTTTACTACAATAAAGGTACTGTTAGTACCTTTATTGTAGTAAAACATTCATGAACTCACTTTTAAAGGAAGTCCACAAGGCCTCCACCCAGGCTACCCCACGTCCGTTGTGAAGCCCAGCAGCATCCATGAGTTTGTTAAACGAAGGATCTCGGCCCACCGCAGCAGGGTTACTCTGGAGGCCTTTGGAGGAATACCCTCCGCCCCCCTGAATGGGTTGTTCCCTGAGGCTCTGTCTGCACTCCTCTATTCGTCCAACCTGGAGGAAGGCAACTGTTGTCATGACCTCAAGTATGACCTTGTCACTCCACACTCCCCTTCTGAATCCCTTGACCAGAAACCTTCCATCTACCCATTCAGCCCAGTGAGAAGTTTCCATATGTCAGTTTTTGTTGAAAGCCCTGGAGGTACAAACCCGCCAAGACATGAGCAAGCTGGAGAAGGTTCCAGGAGACTGGCTTGGGCATCTGGGAGTTGGTGGTGCCCTATCATACAGGCAGAGACAGAAGCCATCAGCTCTCCATCTAGGGGACAGGGAGGCCTGGGAGGAGGCTGAGCACAGAGGTCGCAGGGAGGCCAGGGCTCTGAGGCCGAGGGAGAGGCTGCCACAGAGATATCCTTGGGAGGACAGAGAAGAGCAGGTGCCGGCCCACAGCCCTGGCAGCTTTGCCACAGGCCAGGCACACTTTGGAGGGTGTCACGTTAAGACCTCACCCAATCCGCACATGCACAGGAGGTAGGAACCTGCTGTAATCTCTGTGTTAAAGATGAAGCCACAGAGGCCGAGAGAGAACTCCCCCAAGGTCACCAGCAAGTGACAGCTGGGACCCAATTCCTGTCAGGCTGGCTCTGAAGCCACATGCCAGGATTGAGACTGCAATCATGCCCTAGGAGAGCGGCAGGACAGTCCTGGCCGGCCTTCTCGGGGGAGACTGCTTTGTCCAGAACGCTGGTATGATGGGGCTGGAGGGTGTGGGAGAATGGAGCTCCTCGGGGCCACAGGTCCCTGGGCTGGAAGGGCCAAGGAGGCCGGAATGTTCCAGAAGAGTCAGTAAGAGAAGGGGAAATGGGAATCCACGCCTCGCATCTTCCGTGAGGGGAGGTGGCAGAGGACGGAATGAGGAGTGCCGTGCAGAAGGGACGGAGGGTTGCCTGGGCAGCACCTAGACGCCAGCTGGGTCAGAGACCATGCACATGGCAGGGTCTGGTATCCCCAGCTGGGTTCAAATGCACTGTCCAGTGTCCTCGCAAAGTGAGGCCCCACGTGGCCCCACAGGCAGGAAGTAAGGTCCCTTGGCCCCATGGCCTTCCTCTCGCGAGGCGGCTGCTACCACTCAGGGCGCTTACTGAGTGTAAAGGCTTGTTCTGGTCACACTCACCGAAATGGTAGCAACCTGCCCTGGGCGTCTCCTCTCTGCCACCAGTGTCCGTTCGCACTTGCTCGCAGCACCGCGATTTGACTGGCAGGAGGTCAACTTCCCTTGCTCTCAGCTCTGTGTTGTGGGTGGGATTGACCTGCCTCCTACCTCCAGGGTGAGCCATGATGAGCTTGAGCTAAAAACATCCCATCTCCTGACTGTAGTGAAGAAGTATTTCACTCTGTCAGAACCAAGGAGGTGGAGGAGCTGTTTGCCAGTGTTTGTGGGAAGGTGGTACCTCTTCCCTCTGTGTGTGCTTCTGAAGAGGCTGTTTCTCCTCTTCTCAGTAATAGGGTATAGGGATATATGACTTGGCATGTTGCAGCCATTTTGACATCATGAGATACTTTGGGTCCTGCTGGGGTGAGGACTCATGAGGTCTGAGATGAGCCTGTCCCTGTGGAAGGCAGGCTAGAAAGATGGGGAAATCTGAGTCCTTGGAGACACTCACTAAGCTGCTGGATCATGCCTGTCCTGAAGCTAGCATGATCTATCATGGGGCTTTTTATAACACTGGAAGCATAGTATACTGCTGACCATTTGACAAGTGTTGCCCTACAAGAATGCCAGTTTCTGTCAGTTCAACCCGAGAGTTGAAATTCATAAATCCCCTTGCTTATCTAAGCCAGTTTTAGGTTGTTTTTGTCACTTGCTCCTCAAAAGACGGGCAGTGAACACAAGCTGGACCTTAGAACCATGCTCCAAGGAGGGGGAAGCTCCCGCACTGAAGCCCCGGAGCTGATGGCTCTGAACCACCTCTGTGCTGCTCTTGCTGCGTCCCAGCTGGTAGCAGAGATGCGTTTGCGCCTGTGGCCATCCCGCAGTGGCCAGCCCATGGGAGACAGGTGTGGGCACCCTTGGCCTCCCCGACCACCACGTCTGTCAGTCCCAGCCTGGAAGAGTTATGATTCAGAGCAAATCCAAGGTCAGGTCGGCAAAAGGGAGCAGGTTAGTGCTCAGGGGCCCCCTTCACGTGGGTGCCGGCGGCAGTCGGGGTCGGGGACGGACGCTTTTCTTTGGAGGGGAGTCTCCATCCCTGTCATGGATGTTCCCTCAAACACTGGCTTGGCCCCAAACAAGGGCCTTCCCATAAATACTGAGAATGCATCGAGGGGCCCTCAGGGCACACACGATTGTTTGAATTTTTCAACTTGGAGTGAATATTTGGAAACGGCCAGAGGGATTTGTGCGTGGTGGGGTAAGTCAGACCTGCGCCCGTTCTCGGGCTGCAGGCAGTGCTTCTGGGTTAGAACATATGCTCTGTGGCTTGCTGAGCTTTCCTGCGAACACCGATGTCACTCAGATGGCCCACAGGCTCAACCGGGACCCATAATTCATTACCACTGAGTCATCGAGTTTCATCAGGTAACAGGCACTGGCTTGTGTGGGGAGAGAGAAATCCTAAGTCCGACTGCACATGTGTGGGTCTAACTGAACTGTGTTTATCAGTGAAACACACCCCTCCCTCCTCCTGCCCCCGATTTGTCAGTTCCAAACCCTGTCCCCAGAGAGAAGGGGACGTGCCCCTTCCTGAGCCCAAACGTCTGCAGGTTACCCCCGTGGTTGCTATAGCTAGCGAGGTCTTCGCTTCCACTGCCAGGGTTCAAGGTCAAGGAGCTATTAAAACCCATACACCTGGGACGCCTGGGTGGCTCAGTTGGTTAAGCGGCTGCCTTCGGCTCAGGTCATGATCCCAGCGTCCTGGGATCGAGTCCCTCATCGGGCTCCTTGCTCAGCGGGGAGCTTGCTTCTCCCTCTGCCTCTGCCTACCACTCTGTCTGTCTGTGCTCATGCTCTCTCTCTCTCTCTCTCTCTCTCTCTCTCTCTAATAAATTAAAAAAAAAAACCCATACACCTTCTTTCTAAGGGGTGTAAAGTGAAGGATTGCACGAGATGTTAATAAGGAAAGTCAGATTCTGAGCATCTCTTGGCTCTTGCCTTTCTGGTGTGGGGATGTGTCCCCATCGTTGTGCAGGGCATGCCATTTGGGTGAGAAAAGTATTCTCGTTGTAACTGCTTCCCCATAGAGGCTAAAGGCTGCACCAGGGCCTTGCCTCGCACGGCCCCCGCTGCCTTGAACTCTTGTGTGGGCGGGAGAAAAGAAAGAAGATATGTTTCATATCTTCTGTGTCTGCCTGCCTTTAAGTATTGGTCTTAAGTTTAGCCCAACAATTAAATGATAGACAAGATTCATGTTCTCATTTTGCATGTGGTGCATCAAAGCATTATTATATTTTCATGTGACCTAAACTTCTTGGCTTTTACTTTCAGGAAGTAATTGAGTTCTCTTTGGAGAAAGCCGGCCAAGGAGCCCTTCTGGAAACCCTTTCTAAGATCATGAAAGCTAGACTACCAAACTGGCAACTAATTTCCTAACCACCACGAGTCAATTATCACCGTATGTTTTATTATATTTTTATCAATTATGTATAATTGATAATCTAGTCGATTGACTAATCGGTAACAAAACCCGTGCTATAAACCAAGAGTTCAGAGGTAGGTTATCTGGGGGCAGTTCCGAGGCTGACTCACCTGGCAGTTAACTCTCCTGGAAAAGTCCAGGAGCGGAGGATGGGGATGAGGGAAGCATCTCCCGTTGTCCTGATTGACTTGGGCACAACTAGTTAGTTGGCAGTTAGTCTGTCGCATTGGTTTTTCTGGGTCATAGTAGGAGGCGGGTGTGTCGAACACTACAACTTTTTCTTTTTTTAAGATTTATTTATTTATTTGAGAGAGAGTAGGGGGAAGGGGCAGAGGGCAAGAGAAACAAACTTAAGTAGATTCTGCACTGAGCTCAGAGCCCCACAGGGGGCTTGATCTCACGACCCTGAGATCAGGACCTGAGCTGAAACCAACAGTCAGATGCTCCACCGACTGAGCCCCCCAGATGCCCCTGTTTATAGTCCAACTTCTGCTGGACCTCTTCTTCATCATTTCTGCTCAAAATGTACCACGTGAGCCTCCTGGGAATGCCAGGAATATTCCTGAGAAAGAATCAGGTTTTGATGAACAGAGTCCACACGGGGAGTTTCTGATAGACAATACATTTCTATTCTTTGTAAATAAAACTGTAACTGTTGGGCCCATTGTTTAATTCATTAGCATGTAAAGCAGAAAAATACTGTGCAAGCAACCAGTGATCCCACCTCCTTGGTGGAAAGGAAAACATGAACAGTGAAGGAGACCCAGATCCAGACCAACATTTTTATCCTGGAAAAATGGTGTCGTGCCCCCTGGCCAGTGCTCCTGGAAACTTCAGCGGCCTGAACGGTGTCTGCGGAGCTCCTTGGGCCCCAGCTCGGTCTAGCTGTCCCCGCAAGCCCAGACGAGCGAGAGCAAGGCTGGCAGGAGGGAAAAGCATGTCGAACAGACCCTGCTGGGACGAAGAACTCAGCCGCCCCACACGCTCCGCAAATCCAAGGGCCGCTGGACGGGGCGGAGCCGAGCCCAGAACAAAGTCCCACCTGTCCGCCTTGACAAATCTGTTCATCACAGGCACTTGGGGCAACAGGTGGTTTCACTGCCTGCTGTTCCTTCTGGGTTGAAAACCTGACCCGCCTGGCAGTGCCCATGCCAATGACTCAGCACCTAGCTGGGAGTGGAGCTTTGCCAGAAGGTGCCGTGAGGCTGATGGGCAAAAGCAAGCCAGGCCTTCCCGGGGCACCTTCTGCCCTGTGCACGCATGGGTGCGTGTCGAGGTCCCTGGGAGTCGGCGGAGTTCAGACTTCCAGTCTTCAGCTGGGGGGAAGGGGCATTTGCTGCATATTTTTGCCTGAAGCTCTGTATTGAATTTGTGACTGGTGAAGAACTAAAAATTACACCTCCTCACAGCTACTGTTCACGTCCCTGGTAGCATCACGTTTCCCGCCGGCAATGGGATAGGATTTCTATTAGCTTAAAAAAAATAAAAAGCCTCATTAAAACTTCCCGTTCACTGCATTATTAGGACCGTGTTCATTTTCAGGCACGAAGTTGTGTTAGAGCGTCTTAAAGCAAAGACGGGGCAGTGTGAGGAGCTCAGGGATGACATTGAACCTGGAACCCCACACAGTTGGAGCCATTTCCGGGGGCGAGTGTCTGCCTCGTTCTCTGCCATATTCTCTTCCTTCCAACGTCACTTCCCCAGTGAGTCTGCTTTGTTTTTTCTTCCTTTACTTCTGGCTGGGCTATATGTTCTGCGTCTTCTGGCGCACACGCAGGGAGGGGCTGGCTTTCTGGCCCAGCCAGAGACTTTGGCACCCCACAGACGGGTCCGCTGGGCTCCGGGATCTCTGTGGTGCAGCCAGTGACCCTGGTCACAGAGCACAGCCCCAGGGCTTCTCAGGGCAGATGGTCCTCTGGGGAGTTTGGAAACGTGCAGAGACCTTTTTGTCTTCTGTCGTAACTGTACGCACCAAGCACTTACAGATTGAAATAAATATTAATTATGGGTTCCTTTCATCTTATTTTTCTTTCTATGAGACTTTGGTCGTCATGATTATTCTTTCTGAATGTATGTAGAAGTTACATCATCTAGGAGTCATCAGATGAAGATGGCATCTCCAAATACTGGTGCTGAGCCGGTCGCTAGGGGCTCTGACAGGTTGAGAACCTGGAAATGCCGGGTCTTGTATATACGGATGTGAGTTACTTTCTTCCAAGGAATGACTACATCTTTTCTCACGTTTCAGATGTTAATCCCTCACTTTTTAAAAACCTCCAGAATTTAGGGCAGGCGACAATACCTACCACTTCCTGAGCAGTGCCCCGTCGTGGACCCTGGCTCCCTCTCCGAAGGAGGGCGCTGGCAGCTGGCCACACGCCACGCTCGGGACCGCGCAAGGCCGCCCAGCGGTGCGTGTGCGCACAGTGGGCCCGTGAGTCTCCGAGTCTCACAGTTCTGCTCTGAGTCTTGGCCGTGCTTGTTGTGCTCCTTTTCCACTCGGATGCCAGCATTTCATGCTCCCACCTGTCCCGCCCGACTGATGGGAGGTCCTGAATTATTCTGCACCTGCAACTGAAGGGCGATGGGCTACTTTCTCTTTTAGTGACATCATACACAGCCTCGAGGTATTGGTGGCCTGTAGAATTTCCTCTGTCAGTTGGGATAAGACAGATTATTTTACATTGAGGGGAGGGTGGGATGCATGGATACCTCATTCAGTTGAGCATCCAACTCTTGATTTCGGCTCAGGTCATGATCTCAGGGTCGTGAGATCGAGGCTCACGTCAGGCTCTGCGCTCAGCAAGGAGGCTGCTTGAGACCCTTTGTCTCTCTCTCTCCCTCTGCACCCCCACCCTACTCGTTCACTCTTAAATAAATTAATCTTTAAGCTGAGGAGAGGTTGGTAGTTGGTACTTTATTGAGAGCTCCATATGTATGCTTAAGTTACGCTGAACTCGTGTGTGGGAGAGGAATGTCAAGGGTTGAATGAAGGTTCCCCCAAAAGCCACGTAGAAGTCCAAGTCACTGGTCGCTAAGGACGAGGTTGTTCAGAAATCGGGCTGTTATGGATGTAATTTGTTATGATGAGGTACAGTGGAGTGGGGTGGACCCCTGGTTCAGTCGGTCCTCATGAGCAGACAGCTATGTGAGGACAGGGACACATGCAGAGATGGCCACGATGAAGGGTGAGAGACGAGTGATCCAGCTAGAAGCCCAGGAATGGCACAGACTGCCCACAGCAGCAGAAGCTGGAAGAGGCAGGAAGGCTCCCCAGCCCTGCAGGTTTCCGAAGGAGCACAGCCCCGTCCACACCTAGATTTTGCATTTCTGGCCCGCAGCACTATGAGAGAATACGTTGCTGTTGTCTGCTGTGGACTCTTGTTACGGCGGCCCCAGCAAACAAGTCCAGGAAGAAGAGGGGATGTGTCCCATTTGGGACAGCGGGTCGGGGGGACCTGAGTGGCCAGCATTTTCCTGCATGATAACCAGTGCTGCATCTCTCTGTACCCCCTGGATCATGACCTCCTAACACAAACAGATATTTAAACAAACAAAAAAAGATCAAGATCAAGTTGTCAAGTAAAAATAAACATAAAAAGATAAGCGATTTCGAGGAATGTTTTGTTTATTTTGGAGAGCTGTGAGATGCCATGAGATGGGTTTTTGGTTTTCATGTGAACGATACTCACGGGGTGCCTTCTGGTGGTAGGAACCCCAGTGCATCAGCCTCAAGGGCTGGCAGCACACGCAGAAGCCTTGGGTGGGTTTGGCGACCTCCTTCCAGAACTCTGAAAGGGAAGACTGCTTTTCCTGTGACCCCCGCGCACCAGTTTCTGGGTGCGGGAGCACCAGCTCCCCGCGGGGCCAGCTTCTTCTGGCTGGTCTGTGTCATAATTGCAGAGGGGTTCCCTTAGTGAGCGAAGCCGCCTGCCTTGTCTCTTTCTGTCTCTTCAAACCGTTGTCACCCCCTCAGTGGCACCTGTGGAACGTGCCCTTTTCTCTCTTCTTAGCACCTCGTCACCCACCAGGTCTGCCTCTCCCTCGGTTCCCTGGATCATTTCTCTTCGTATATTAAGGGCTGACTTGACACTCAACCACACCCAGGACATGGGAAATTCTATCAGAACTCCCGAGTCTTCAACCAGTAAGTGGCATTAAAAAGAGGAGGAAGCTCTTCAGAGCAAAATCCATGGCGTAAAGGGTGTTGGCCTTGTTGGCTTAGATCCTTATTTAAACACAGTGTAGGGACGCCTGGGTGGCTCAGTTGGTTAAGCACCTGCCTTCGGCTCAGGTCATGATCCCAGCGTCCTGGGATCGAGTCCCACATCGGGCTCCTTGCTCATCGGGGAGCCTGCTTCTCCCTCTGCCTCTGCCTGCCATTCTGTCTGCCTGTGCTTGCTCTCTCTCCCTCTCTCTCTCTGACAAATAAATAAATAAAATCTTTAAAAAAAAATAAACACAGTGTAATGGGACATTGTGGAGAGAACTGGGGAGGAGGGCGCCTGGACTGGGGCTGCCTCCGCCATGATACTGGGTAAGCAGGTTATTACTATATGTTTTGCTGGAGATGATGATGGTATTGTCCTTAACCGTGAGAGAGTCAGACTCGAGTTTGTCTACAATTTGCTCTCGTATGTTCTTGCCAAAAGCTACAGCAGAGCTGGGGTGCGGTGATGAATAAGAAGATGGGGTGAGGCTGTACGGGCTCTTTCCTGTTTGTGCATGTTGTAGACTTTTCACAATATGACGTTTAAAGAAGAAAGAGTACATGGGCTGTGAGCTCTCCGGGGCCATTGCTGTCCCCAGATTCATGATTAGGGCCCTAAGGAATTCATTTGTTATTTATTCCTTTAGGGTTTATTTACTTGAGAGAGCGCGCTCAGGGAGGGGCAGAGAGGAGTGAGGGGATCCTCTAGCAGACTCTCCACAGAGCGTGGGGAGCTGACACGGGACTCAGTCCCAGGGCCCTGAGATCAATACCTGAACCGAAATCAGGAGTCGGCTGCTGAACCGACGGAGCCACCCAGGCGCCCCCATCGCTGAATTCATTTCATCACCACGATGACAAAGGACAAATTCAAGTCATGCCCGCATGGGTTTCCACAGGCATCCCAGCGAGGGCACTCCTCCATTTTCTAGTTTCCACAGCCTGACAGCTTTCTTTCCAGAACCGCGAAGACGAACATACAGGTGACCAGTGGCTGAGGGCAGATCGTGGGACCCCTGTCTTGCGGGGGTGGCTTCTCTGGTGGGGCAGCCCCCAGCAGTACCAGTCTGCTCTGTCGGAGTGTCTGTGTTGTTTGCCTGCTCGTAGCCTGAGCTCTGAGAACAGAGGGAGAGTCTTGTTGCGTCATGCCGGTTCAGGTAAAAACTGCCTCTTGGAAAGGACGCCCCTGTCACAGAAGCTAGCACTTGCCCAGACCTTTGTCAAGGACTTTCCCCTCAGAAGGAGCCAGGGCTCCTCTGGGAAACAGCTAATATCAGGGCCAGGAAACCCTGTGTGGGTCCGTGAGCCTGGGATGCCTTATGCTACAAAAAACAGAGTGACTTTAAAAGACAGGACTAGGGGCGCCTGTGTGGCTCAGTCCTTAAGCGTCCGCCTTCGGCTCGGGTCATGATCCCAGGGTCCTGGGATCAAGCCCCGCATCGTGCTCTCTGCTCGGCGGGAAGCCTGTTTCCTCTTCTCCCACTCCCCCTGCCTGTGTTCCCTCTCTCACTGTGTCTCTCTCTGTCAAATAAATAAATCTTTAAAAAAAATGAAATAAAATAAAAGACGGGACTGGTCGGAAGGACCCAGGAGCCACTTCGGCAGGGCTCCCTTTAGCCGATCCCGCCAGACCTGGGCAGGCGCGGCTGCGCACGGTAATGACTTACAGACCACTGCAAAAAATGGGGATCAGTGAGTCCGTAATGATAATGAAGAATAAATAAATGGGAGGGCAAGGAGGCCTTTCATGGGACATAGGGCTCAGCAATTTCTTGACTGACTGGACAAATTAGTGCCTTTCTATCACGGAGGTGTCCTTCCCAAGGGTGAGTTTTTATCTGGACCAGCATTAAGAAAATGCCTCTGCTGGGTGGTGACTGTGACGTGGGGACAGTCTGCAGTCCTCACGGGGAACGCTGGCTCGGGCGAGAATCACCATGGATGCTGAGTCTAAGCGGAATATTTCGTGAGGGTCAGAGTCTGTGCTGGCCATCGTGTGTCCCCTCTTGGACCGGGTGCTCATCGCAAGGGAAGCCATAGTAACTGCGGGGTAGGAAGCTGGTGATGCCTCAATGGGGTGCTCGTTTGCATTCCTAGTGAGAGGCCAGTGGACAGGGCATTCCTCCAGGCAGGATGCCCGGATTGGGACCCAGAATTGCGTACATGGGTCACTGGCCAGGAATGCATCAAACCCTAAATGAGGACAGTGCCACTGGGAGGGAGAGGAGACTGTTCTTCAGCAATGTAATGTCCTAAGAGGTAAAGACAAGCTGTAGGAACATTCCAGAGTGAACATGACTACAGATGTGACGAAGGGAGGCAGATGCTGAGCTGGAGGAAAAAGTGCTACACGGAGTATCGGCTGGCCAGTCGGCAGAATTGGAATATAGATGGGACCCTCACCAAGTAGGGTGATGGAAAGGGACTGGGGTGGGGGCCCCATGGCTGCTGTGTGTCCTGCGAGTCCCAGGCAGTGCAGGGTGGGCTGGCCTGCGTTCGGTGTGGCTGCTCCCTGTGTTTCTAGGAGCCGCCCCTCGGGAACGAAGACACACCCGTCCTGGGCGTGACGCTCGTGGCTCTCGACCCTTCCTCCTGCCTCTCTTCTTTCTCACCCAAGCACAGACCCGGCCTTCTCTGCTCCATCTAAGATTCCCTAAAGTGCCAAAAGGTGCAAACTGCTCATTCTTCCTTTGTAGGTGGGCTGCTGACTGGTGAGCTAAAGATATATTTGACATTTTTTAAGCAAGAACTTAATGAATAGCTTCTTTGTTTTTTTTAAGAATGAGCCTCTTTTGTGGAGAGGGGAACCCTCCTGCACTGTGGAGGGAATGCAAGCCGGTGCAGCCACTCTGGAAAACTGTATGGAGGCTCCTCAGAAAGCTAAAAATAGAGCTACCTACGACCCAGCAGTTGCACTACTGGGTATTTATCCAAAGGGTACAAATGTAGTGAACCGTGCCCCAATGTTTATAGTAGCAATGTCCATAATAAGCAAAATATGGAAAAAAACAAGATATCCATCACCAAATGAATGGATAAAGAAGATGTGGTGTACACACACACATACACACACACAGGAATATTACTCAGCCATCAAAAAGAATGAAATCTTAACCAATGACGAGGATAGAACTAGAAGGTATTATATGCTAAGTGAAGTAAGTCAATCAGAGAAAGACAATTATATGATCTCACTCATATGTGAAGTTTAAGAAGCAAAACAGAGGATCACATGGGAAGGGAGAGAAAAAGGGAAAACAAGATGAAACCAGAGAGGGAGACAAACCATAAGAGACTCTTAATCATAGCCAACAAACTGAGGGCTGCTGAAGGGGAGAGGGGTGGAGGGATGGGGTAACTGGGGGGTGGGCGTTCAGGAGGGCACGTGATGGGATGAGCACTGGGTGTTACATGCAACTGATGACTGACTGAATTCTGCCTCAGAAACTAAAAGAATGAAAGAAAGAAGAAAGGAAAGAAAAGAAAAGAAAGGGAAAGAAAAGAAAACAAAGGAGAAAAAAAGAAAGGAAGAAAGTCCTAATGAGTCAAAGAAAAAAAAAAAGTGAGTGTCTTCTGGTGTCTTGGGTTCTCAATATATTTGTTTCTGAAGTGGCATTTCTGGTAAAGAAGCGTATACAGCTGGAACGCATGGTTTTCATTAATAAATGTACGGCATTTCGAAACCACGTCATTACGGGATCCTGGCACACCCCACCCCACCTTGGTGCTTCTCTAGGCTCTGGAGCATGACCCAATGCTGCCGCAGATTTTCACCTGTCAGGAGGGCTCAATGGTACCTAAGTAGGTGCATGGGGAGTCCCAAGCCTCGCTCTCTGGGGCAGCTCTCACAGAGCCACAGGCTTCCTGTGTCTCTGCCTGAGGCATTCTCCGGCTCTGCTGGGGACCATGGCTGGATGGCTAGTGGGCAGGCGTGATGTGCTAGGGAGGTAATGTCCCAGGAGTGACTCAGTTAGTGGGCACAGCCGTGGGTGGGTGGTAGATAGCTGGCTTCCTCTCATCTCTGGGGGCAACACGGAGACAGAATCCTTGCCCTCTCTGGAGTCCCCGTTGCCTGTGACTATATCCCTACCACTACCTTCCTTGTGTCTCCTCCCTTCCCTGTGTCACTCCCACACTCTGGGGTCACCTCTCCCATGAACTCTTTGAACTTGTAGGCTTGTCCTAGGGTCAACTATTAGGGGACACCCATCTGAGACATGCAGGCTTTTCATCTTTATTGCTGTAGAAATTGGCTATTTCCAGCAAGCGTGATGATTGGTCATTGCCTTTTACTCATTCATGCACTCATTTATTGAGTCCTACAGTGTGCTAGAATCCTTATAGAGACACAGACCTGTGGGCACCAACCGGGCAGACGGCAATGGCCTGGAGGAAGCCACGGGGGAGGGCATGTGCTAGGACAGAGGTAGGGAGAGCCCAGAAGGACAGGCAGACAAAATATAAAGCAAATGTGCTTGAAAGGTGCTCTTAGAAGTACAAAGAGCTTTTTTTCCAAATGAGCACTGGAGTTGTGCCAAGTCTGGCTTTCTCAACAAACAAAATTGGCCTTTGCAGTACAATCTGTTGCAATTTGAATTGATATTTCCAGCCATGTTGCAACGCAGGTTGGGTTGGTACAATCATGGCAGCACTGGCTGACCTGACCATTTTGGAAGGCAGCTCGCTGTTGCCCCATCTCAGGTCCCTGCACCGCGAGTGAGAGCACAATCCTCGAGCTTCACGGGGCCTCTGGCTGAAACAGAAGGAGCGCAGAGCTGGCAGCTGGGAGAGGTGGGTCTGAAGTTCACGTGTTGCCTTTAATAGACTGTGACCTCAGGCAGCAAGTCCTGCAACCTCTTTGAGTCCAGATTCCTTGTAAATTATAAACTATAACATTGCGAAACAATGGGCCAGGGACGAGCAGGGTTTTGGCTGCAGAAGCCAGGCGAGGAAGCCCATGGACGGTTCCGTTTAAACACGAGAACAGGGTAACTTGGAGGCTCAGGAGTCCGCAAGCCTGTGTCTGCCTTCGTGTGTAGTGTTTGTGATCACTTCTTCCTGAAAGTGTGCTGCCCCCAGTGTCCTCGAAGGCTTGTGGTTTAGAGGCTTGGCAATCACTGTTCGACCCTCAGGTAATAGCTGGGGTTTAATCTGACATCTTTTGAGATGCCTGATAGGTCTTGAAAATGATATGTACAGGATTATAAAAGAGACGTTTTTCTAAAGAGTTTATTTGAGGGACAGCGAGAGGGAGATGGAAAGAGCACACACAAGGGGGTGGGGAGGGGAGGACCAGAGGGAGAGCGAGAAGCAGGCTTCCCGCTGAGCAGAGAGCCTGATGCGGAACTCGATCCCAGGACCCCGCGATCATGACCTGAGCCGAAAGCAGACACTTCACTGACTGAGCCGTCCAGGCGCCCCAAAAGAGGTGTTTTTAAACTGTGATCTGTGTGTACCTTTGTACAGTTCTGAATACACCTGTGAGCTTGGAGATGTCTTGGGAAGGTGTGAGGTGCGTGGGCCATTCTCCTGGCCCCTGTTCCAAGTACACAGAGAAGTGATACTCGTCTCCATTATGTCTTACAGGGATCCACTGTGCCCACGACATCCCAGTGGGAGTGATGAACTCCTTATCAGATGGAAATATTTGCTTGTTTGACTTTTCCTACATCATACTTTCTTTCCTCTGGTTGTTTATTCCCAGTCTGTCCTATTTATAAGTCACAAGAGTTCACTCAAAAGCATCGCTCCAAGTCCCAAGGACCCATGCACACCAGAGCTCACGTGTTTTTTTTTTTTTTAAGATTGATTTATTAATTTTGAGAGATATATATAGAAAGAGCACAGGAGTGGGGGTGCGGAGGGAGAGAATTCCAAGCAGACTCCCTGCTGAGCACAGAGTCCAACATGGGGCTCAGTCTCCCCACCGAGGGATCACGACCTGAGCCAAAACCAAGAGTCGGGGTTTCACTGACCATGCCACCCAGGCGCCCTGAGAACTCACTGTTTGGAGCACAACCTGCTTTAGGAATGTCAGTTCTAGTCGTTCCAAGTCTGCCGTGCAGGGTGCTGGTCCCCAACAATTATGCACGTGAATCTATCCCTCCCTGCCCCTACCTGGCCCGCGCCGTTTCAGAAGAGCACCCACGCTGCCGGTGCCTCCCTGGCTCCTGAGGCCCCGGCCCTGGTGAGCTCCGTTAGCAGCAGTACCAGGCAGCCGGCAGGGGAGGAGCAGGGCGTGTGGCCTCCGTTCTGCCTCACCGAGGACTGCAGGGCTGCAACTCCGCTGACGAGGCCTTCCATCATCCCAGGGAGGCCTATGACCACCGCCCTTCCCTGTGTCCATCTATCTTTCCCTCTGCCGCAGGGCACGCTCTGCCTTGCCTCCATGAGCCCCGTGTAGCTTCTTGGTTCTTGGATCAGCAGCTTAGCAAATGCAGCAGCACTGAGTTGGATCTCAGACCCTTGGCGTGGTTTCAGTTCTCCTGATCAGATCCTGACTGATGCCCGGGGGATGATGGCTTCATTCCACACTGGAAGAAACAAAGGCAGAGATCACAGAACTAATTAAGGTGCAAAGAAGGTCAGTCCCAGGCCTTCAAACCACACTGCTGGGGATAGCCTGTAGACCAGACCACCTCAAGTCCAAAAGGCCTGAAAGCTGGACAGGAACCATTCGATGTCACGTTGTCCCATGATATTAGACCTCCACATGCATTGGTTTAGACACCCAGAATGATCTTTTTAAAGTCAAAGAGAAGCAGAAAGCACATTGTTTTAGATATATAGTTGATACTTCTCAGCAAAAGCTAGCTTTGAATGTGTATTTCTGAAAAGGTCACGAGGGATGATGAAATGCGTATGGGCTGTGACATATAGTTCCTGAGGCAGACATGAAACTTTTGAGCATTTCCTCTCATCCCATCCTCCATCCCGGGGGCAAGGCCTTGATTACCGCCCCCCATACGCAACCTTGGGAGCTTCCTGTCCAGGGCTGGGCTGTCGCACATCTGGTGGCCAGTATTTTTGAAAATTATCCTTTCTTCATGGACTAGGACTTTCAGCAATACCGCTAGCAAGAACCAAGGTACTCCTTTTAAATATTTTGTTATTCTTTTTGCTCACTATTTGATCAAGATACTAGAGAGCAGGGCAGCTGGCCGGCTTAGTTGGACAAGTGTGCGACTCTTGATCTTGGGGTCGTGAATTTGAACCCCACATGCGGTTTAGAAATGACTTAAATTAAAAAAAATTTTAAAAAAGAAAAGAGAAAGGTACTAAAAATCAATTTAAATGGCCAAAGAGTATTTGTAAGTTAAGTATTAACAATTGCCTCACTCTCTATATAAAGAGAAAAGAGTTCTATCAAATGAAAGTTTCAGAGCAAGAGATCGAGAGTGGACCCAGAAGAGGGGGTTTCATTTTGGTGTGTGTGTCTGTGTGTGTGTGTGCTTTAATTACAGTCTGTAGAAGGAGGAAGAAGACCAGTGTCTGGTCAAATTCTGCAGACCAGGAAGTTGATTTTGTGCTCTGTGTTGGTCGTATTGGACAATCCCTTCTGGATTGGCAGTGGACTAGTTTCTGTGTGCGTGGATGAGATTACAGAAGCGTTCGATGTGTTCTGAAGTTCAGGCCTTGTTAGTTCATTCCGTTGTTTTCAGAAACCTTTTGTTTTACAAGGCAGTATTTCAAATTTTGTTTTTGGCAACTAAGAAGCTTTGAAGTTGGGGTAATGCTACGTTCTGACCACTGACAGGGAAAGGTTGAAGTTAGGTAAGCTATTACTAAACCTTAGCATGAGAACATTTGAAGGTGGAAGAAAACTAAGTTGGTGCAGAGGCTGGACATTTAGGGCGGGGGGGGGGTGTTTTTTTTCTTAATTGATTTCAGTTGTTTTACATTATGATTTTGAAAGAGGCTCAGACTAGTTAGGGATCTCTCTAATGGCTAAACAGGGGCCTAGCCCAGTAGCCTTTATAGAAAGTTTTCACCCCTCACAGAGACACGCAGCAGGACCATGTGAATGACCCCATCTCCAGGGTGGAGTCCCCGGAGAAGACCGTATGGACGACTTCTCGAATCACTCTCTGGGGTCCGGGAAAGGGAGGGAGCCGCCTGCTTCCATCCTCCAGGCCCCACGAGAGCGTTTGGTGGGGATGCATGGGGGACAGCTGGAGGCCCTCCAATCCAGGCCACCTGTGGAAGGGCCCCTGTGACCCCTGCCATCAGCGGTGCTTGTTCCATGTTGCCTCCAGAGCCCCAAGTCTGAACTGCCCCCTGCAGGGTAGTTCCACCCCCCGAAAGAAGGAAGCCCATGGAGTTCCCAGAGCTGTTCCATGTTTGTTAGTGAAGGCAGCGCTGGGAGGGGTCCCTAGACGTCCTGTGGGACAACCCCAATGTCTCACAGCTGCTCTATTCTAGGGCCTCTGATTCTGACTTCCAGTTCAGCATCTTTCCGCGGCATGCTTATGGAGCTTTGAAAGGGAGGATGGTGGTTCAGGGATGTGACCAGAGGTCCACAGAGGGGCCTCCACCTGGGCTCGGCTTGGGAGATGGAGCAAGCTGGGCGTTGGCATCCGATTCTGTCCTCGCCTGGCCTGGCACCCAGTCTGCTCTTGGAGCCCTACTGCCTGAGCTAGGATGCTGGCCCACCCCCCACCAACAGGGCGAATTTTGGCAATTTGTACAAACTCTTCATGTCTTTGTATCCTCTTTCATGTAAGAAAGTCATGGCACCTACGTTGTAAGGTCATTGTGAGAAATCAGTGTGTGTGTGAAAAGTGTAGCATTTCATGGTGTTTAGTAAGTGTTCAATAAATGCTAGCTCTTCTCAGGGATTTGATAGGACATCCAGGAGCATGTGCTGTGCTAGAATTTTAATACATTTATACTGTAAAACTTGAATAATGAGCCGCGGCTTCGGGGACCCTCCTAGAAGGCATCCAAGCCGTATCGGCAATTGTGCATGCCTATGCTGTTGTCAAACAGCTTTATTGAGATATAGTTCATGTGCCCATACGTGCTTCTATTTTGAGAGTGGAAAATATTCTAAATCTGGAATTCTGGCCAAGACTGAAATAATATGACCATTATTGGACATGCAAATCTAAAAATAGGATTTCTTTTATGTATTATTTCCCACAGCTAGAACTGTGTCTGGTTATCTTGACATAGAATTGCATTTTCAAAAGCAATATGAATTACGTAGCTCAAATTAAACATTTTGTAATAATTCTGTTACTTTGACCTAAGTCTCTTCTTTGAAGATCATGAATTCTGAATGTATACAGCATGATGCTATTATACCACCTTACTGATGAATGTCTACAAGGAACTAAATAAGATCATGGGGAAGCATCCAGCATTTTTATTATCAAATGTGGGTGTTCATTTTCATAAGCAGCTTTGGTTTCTAGCACTGGCTTGAACTGAGCAGGCGTGAACAGAAGCAATTCCGTGGCCCCTGTTTACTGAATCAACAGATGGGCCTTGTCTCTTCCAGACTTTGACATTTCTACATGTGACATGGTATTCTCTTTTGGTTATGTGTCATGGGCTTAGAAATAATATTTCCACATCACGCACATAGTAAGCTTTATCTGGAAAAATGCCATTTCTCATCCTTCCATGCTGATTTACTTTTGGTTGACAGCCCTCAAGATCTTCAAGCATTTGCTCTTTGGAAGAAAAGAACTAAATGTCTCACAACTCAACACTCGCAGGTATTGCCCTGGTGTAAATGTCTGCACACAACACCGCAGTCAGTGGCATTCTACTCCCAAATCCATCATTGCTGCCCTATAAGCGGTAGAATTTTCTAGAAGGGATTCCTGAGTGCTCAGGCATAGTCAACGAAAGGTGAAATTCCTACTAATTTCATGGTTCTGAAAGTGAGTTGCTCACTCCCAGGTCACATAAGTATGTCAGCTTTTCATCTCTAAGAAATTCAAAAAATGCTCTAGAAACCTGAGAACCATGACCAATTACCTCTTATTAAGTTTTGACTAAAAAATAACATATCAATAAGATCATTGCAATACCTCACTGCACCTCAGACGGAGTTTCTTATACATGAATGACATTATTCACATTAAAAAAACTCGACAGGGGTACCTGGGTGGCTCAGTGGGTTAAAGCCTCTGCCTTCAGCTCAGGTCATGATCTCAGGGTCCTGGGATGGAGCCCCACATGGGGCTCTCTGCTCCACAGGAAGCCTGCTTCTCCCTCTCCCGCTTCCCCTGCTTGTGTTCCCTCTCTCCCTCTCTCTCTCTCTCTCTCTGTATGTGTCAAATAAATAAACAAAATCTTAAAAAAAAACTCGACAATATTTTAAATCTTACTTAAAACTCTCATTTCTTTAACTTTGTTTCCAAAAGGTTTAATTTTTCTTGTCTTGCTATTTTTACTAGAAGCCTCTAATTATTCAAAATGCTTGAGGCATGGGATTTTTGATTAACTATTAACCAGTTTAATTAGAACTGAGACTGTCCCAAACCGTCAAACATATTTCAAATGTTGCTTGAATGGATAACAACTATTATTATTATAAACTTAATATGTAGAAAACTGATGGTAAAACAATATTTCCCATAATTGGGTTTCCGAAATGAGAATACGTCAGAGTAATACCTGTTTCACATCAGAAAGTTAATAGACTGTAATGAATCTTGGATGTTCTAGAGTGTGATGGGCACTATCTGGTGGGTCTCCTTACAGCCGTGGGGACAGTAGGTGTTCATTATCTCAGTTATTCTGATGACAAGACTCGGGTTCTCAGAAGGCTCCTGAGGAAGGACCAGGTCCTTCTGATCACTGGGACCTCAGCACATGTCACAGCACCTGACGTAAAGCTAGGCGCGCCTGTCAGCAGCCGTCGAAGGAAAGGTGTTTCTGCATGGCTGATGTGAAGCGCGAGTACTGTAGATTAAACTGCAAGGAAGACTGAGGTATGTATGTTCTGACCCCAGGATGTTGTCTAAAAAAAACCACACACCTCCCCAATCCACTTACTTGTCATCTGGATACTGGCTGGATGCTGACTCAACACTGAGTTTCTCGTACTTCCAGGGCTGAAGTGAAATGGGGTAGAACGCGATCCCGTTTTGGTTTTAATGTGATAGGCAAGACTCAGAGCTGTTGCAGACAGACTTGGTGTGAAGACTCCTTGACATTTTAGCCTAGTCCAGGGTCTAAAGTTGTAGGATTTAAGGCTTTGCTAACTGGCTCCTGGGAGCTGATCACACCTTGGGGAGGTGACTCCTGCCACTGGCTCTGGCTGTGACGGATGTCTGCGTGTTGCTTGGTGAGAACCATGTCACCTCCTCTTGGCCCCCCACCGCTGACTTGCCCCTGACGTCAGGAATGGCTCCCCCTGGCCCTGGCAATCCCGACTCCCGTCACAGAGCTCTGGGGTGACACTGGATTTCTGCTCAGACCCCAGCAGATGGTCTGGGGGTGGTTATCTCCAGGGACTTTCTGCGGTCGAGCTGAGGGGAGCCCGGCCCTGAGCACAGAGGCCATGGGCTGAGACGCCAGAGCGCTGCTGCCGTTTCTGAGAAGGGAAGGGAGCCAGCTGCTTCGAGAGAACAGAGAGAAGCTACAGAGGGAAGATTGCTGCAGGTGTCAAGGCCGCCTCTGCGCATTCTTGAGGCCCAGCTGCATCCACGGCGTTCCTCACATTTGGCTCCTGAAACCTCTTTTGGATTCCAGGGGCAGTTAATTTTTTTTTTTTTTTTTTATGTTTAAACTTGATTTCTGACGTTGGATGCTCAGTAAAAGGTCTGACCCACACGAGATTAATTTCTCAAGTACAAGGTCAGTTTATTCCCGAATAGCATCCTGACTTAGCCGATAGAAGGTGAGTAGGGGGCCCGAGAAGGGAGGGGAGCAGCCAAGCTTCTAAGATGCGTCCTCTGGGAGCCGTGCTCCTCGCGCCTGCAGGACCCGGACCATGGAGCCTCACCTCCTGGTTCTCCTTCCTCTTGGATCCGCGCAGCTCACTATCTCCCTGCCCTGACACATCTCCTAGTGTAAAAAATCCTTCTTCATGTAGACCAAGAACATTTTAAAAACAACTTTTTTCAACTTCAGCTATATCAAGGTAAAAATCGACATATAAAATTCTGAGATGTTTGAAGTGTGCATTGTGGTGATTTGCTGTACACACACATTGCAAAAGGGGGGCCCCATCTGGTTGGCCATCCCACGTGTATCTTCTGTGTTTCTGCAGAGAACACTGAAGTCCCACCCTCTTAGCAAATTTCCATCATGCAGTACCACGTTATCAACTACAGTCGCCGCGTTGCATGTGAGATCCTCAGGCCTTCTCCATCTAGTGGGGTAAGGTTGGACCTCCCCACCGCCATTGCCCCTTTTCTGCCCTCTGTTCCTTTAAGTCTAACTTTTTTGTAGATTCCACAGATAAGTGACGCTCTAGGGCATTCGTCTCTCTCCGTTGGACTTAGTCCACTCAGCAGAGTACGCTCAATGTCCACCCACGTTATTGTCGACACAAGACAGGAAAAGACGCCAGCATCACTCGCCATCAGCGAAACGCACCTCAGAGCCATCACTCGCCGTCAGCGAAACGCACCTCAGAGCCACCGCGAGTCATCCCCTCACGCCTGTCGCAGCGGCCAAACTCAGAAACACAAGAAGCCACCAGCGTCAGCAAGGATGTGGAGAAAAGAGAAGGCTTGTGCCCCGTTAGTGGGAACGTAAATTGGTGCAGCTGCTGTGGAAAACAGTATGGAGTTTCCTCAAAAAATTAAAAATTAGAAATACAGTGTGATCCAGCAATCCCGCTTCTGGTACATACTCGAAGGAAATGAAATCAGGGCGTGAAAGGATCATCCGTGCCCCCCGCGCGCCGTGGTCAAGACACGGAAGCAGCTAATGTCCATCAGCGGGTGAGTAGGTAAGGAAAATGGGGTAACTGTACGGTGGAGAGTTATTCAGCCATGAGAAAGAAGGAAATCCTGCCATTGGCAGAAAACTTTATTTCCATATTCAACTATCCAATTACATTTTAAGATACACTGTTTTCTGAAGATACATAAGGAGTTTAAACTTATTCTTGAATCTGTCACTTTCAGAAATATTCTCAGAATGTACTTGATTTTTTCCTGGTACGTAGATTGATGCTAACATTCTTCTCAGGCTGATATTTGATTAAACCATTTCAAAGCTTAGAGGGACCTGAGGCATGTGGCTGGCTCCGTCAGAAAAGCATGCAACTCTTGATCTCAGGGTTGTGAGTTCAAGCCCCACATTGGGTATAGAGCCTACTTTAAAAAAAAAAAAAGTATATCAGTTTTTCAAAGCTTAGAGGGACATAGACATCCAAGTCATTTGGGTGTATTCTTTATTTTTTTAATAAAAACTCGATATAAGAACTCTTTCCCCTCAGCAGTGCATGGAGTCCAGAAAGCAAAGGCATCCTCTGCAGGAACGGGTCTGTTGCCCGAATCTCAGTGACTGAATTGTGCAACAACTCTCATGACTTGTTCATGAGAGAAACTTTTGGGGAGCGTTTCACCATTTTAAGTGATTTAATGGTTCAGTGACAACAAACTACAATTATTTCCTGATACATGAGTTGATTTCACTAGTACCTTCTACATTCGGGTATGTTTGCATTTGAACATAAGTTGGGCACTTTTCTCTTCAGCCCTCGGGGGTCAATGCAGATGGTCTCTGAGCATCCTGTCATCGAATGATTGATGTTCGTGTCATCATATCGACTTCACTCTGCATTCTGAAGCAAAGCTTGCAATGGGGAGCTCTCCCTGCACCGCACATTTGCCCTGCTGCCCCAGCCGTGGCAGTCAGCTCCTCTTGGGGCTCTACTCCCCACATCCTCTGGCCCCTTTTTTCACACAGGGCCACTCCCTTCCGCTGACTCAGATTCCTGCCCCACAGGTCACAGGGCTCCCACGCGGGGCTCCCCCGCACCCTTGGCTTTCCCTGTTGGAGGGGGGCGTGGGGAACGCACAGGGCATGGCCGGGCGCAGGGGACTCAGCACCGCGGTGGCCGGCTCTTGCTTTCTTAGGCTGATCACCCTGCAGATCCCTTCCACGGCTGCTGGAGCCTCCAAGCTTGGCTTTGCCACGGAGACCACACCTGTGTGGCTCTTGTGGGGACTTGATGGAGAAGTCGGGGCCTCCTCCAGCCCCACCGCAGCGAGTGTGCCGGAGTCTGCAGGTTGCTGGCTGCCCTGTCCGCCACTCTCCTGTCTTCCTGGTGCCCCGCGGGGCTGGATCTCCTGCTCCGTGGCTGGGATGACCCCGCACTGGCTTCCTGGTGTCGCTGGGCCGCGGGATCTCAGACTGCACAGCTCCAACCACAGGAATCTCTTCTCTGCCAGTCGGGGAGGCCAGAGCTGTGAGAGAAAGGGGTCCGCATGACTGGTTCCTTCCAAGCATTGTGGGGGGTGCGCACGACTCTGTCCCTGGGCTCTTCCCAGCCTCAGGGCTTTCCTGACAGTCTCTGCGGTTCCTCAGTTCCAGCATCTCCCTGATCTCGGCCTCCGTGTTCACGTGCGTTCTCCCTGGTGTGTGCGTGGGCTTGTGTCCAAATGTCTCCGTTTTATCAGGACACTCATGTTGAATCACGGGTCACCCCACTGCAGCGTTACCTCACCTTAGTTCATTATGTCCTCACCAACTGGATTTCTAACTGCAGTCGCATTCTGGGCCCCCGCATGAATTTGGGGGACATACAATTCAAGCCCTAATAGGTTCCCTGGCCCTGGGACTGCACTGAGGTCAGAGGGGCTACAAATCCGTGCTTCTCCACAGAGACCCGTCAACTTTGGGCTGATTTCACCACCTCTGCCCTGCCCTCTCAGAGAACGGGCTTCTGTGCCCCCTCTGGCCAGACCCCCCACCGGGTCAGGGCTGTGCTCCCCTGGGCTCTCCGCTGGAGTGACACGGACAGGTCACCACCCCTCGTCTTGTAGTGCCCACCGGAAGGCACGTGGACGCTCTGGAAAGGCCTTCTCTCTCTGTCTCCTCAGACCTTGACTTTGTTCCTGGGACCGGAGCCTTGTTGAACCCACGGCAAACAGCGTAAACGATCTCTGGCAAATGCGGAGCTCTCGCAAGCACAGAGGGTTCACTAGAATGAGGCGTCAAATATTAACCTGATTGCGAGAAGTTTTTGTGGGAACAACACAACCCTTGAGCTGCTAGCACCTTGGGGTTCCTAGACCCTGTGTCATGGAATTTAGGATGACAGAGCTCAGGGGGTGCTTGGAGATCGTCTGGCCGGTGTGAGTCACCGGAGGGCTGGGGGGAGGCTGGCCGCAGGTCCCTCTGCCATCCCTGATGGGGACACTCAGCTGGGGCCACCGCCTTCTGCTTCTGCCCAGACTTCGGGGCCACCCTGGCCGGGACTTGGGCCAGTGGAGGCATCCGGTCCCCAGCCCAGACCTAGACTCTTCCCCGTAAGGCAAGGCACAGGGGAGAAGTAGGCTGCAGCCTGCGAACGGGGCCATGCATTGAAAAGCCAACTGAGCAACAATCCCAGTACCACTCCCCCTTGGGTTCTCAAATGACAGCAGGGCCCTCAAGCTCCTTCCTGAACGCACTGACGCTACCACTCCCCCGGGGAAGAGGAAGGAAAGGGACAGACGATATCCAACATGTAATAAACATTTTGTTACATAATCTCACTCAATCCCCACTACTAGCTCCCGGACCAAGATACACTACTGTAGGGTTTCTCAGGGCCACCGTCACAGAATGTCCCAGGTAGGTGTGTAAACAGCAGACGCTCATTCTCTCACGGTTCTGGAGGACATAATCCCCACTTCGGGCGTTAGCAGGGAGGCTCTGGCGGGTGGGGAGGAGGGTCCTTCCTTATTTCTTCTAGCTCCTGGCGTTGCTGGAGTCTCTGAGTGTTTCTTGCCGTGTGGACACAGCCCTCCAACCTCAACCTTCTCTCCCCATGGGGACGGGAGGCCCGCGGAACCCCGCGTGCGTGTCTTCCTTTACATACGGATCCACCTGCAAGGACTCTGTGTCCAAATGACACCACGACCGCGTGTCTCTCGCAGGGACAGAACTAACGCCCAACGGCGACCATCATTTTACAGATGTGGAAGCAGTGAAGTAAGGCTTCAGGTTTTAGTTTGCGAGGCAGGAGAAGCAGGACTCAAAGCCAGTTCGGTCCCCGTCCGAGCAGGCGTCCTCCCTCTGCGCCAGGCTGGGGGCTGGCGTCGCCCACTGGCTCTGCCTCCGATCGCACAGCGCGGCCCTGCGCGTTGCTCCATGACAGACTCAGGACGGCACCCGCGGCGTTCATGGCAGGGAAGACACCCTACATCCTCCCCGGCAAGCCGAGCCCAAGGGCGCCTCCTAGGAACACGGGCTGCGCCCGCCCCGCGGTGCCCAGGCCACGACGGGGGAAGCATGGTCCCGGAGGGGAGAGGGAGCCCCGGACCCGGCAGGCTTGCGGGCCACGGAGTAAGCGGGCCCTAGTCTCGGGCCTCCCGCACTCAGCCCGGCGTTCCAGTTCACACTCGGGCGGATTCCAAATTCTTGGAACAGGAAGAGAAATTGTGCGAGGGTTAGGAGAACAAAGGGAGACTTAAATCCAAGAGCCTTTTATGCGGTGTCCATGCTGTTCAGCCCATCGGGGGGAACAGGAAGCAGCGCAGTCCATTGGACTCACTCTGCAAACCTCTGAGCCGCCTCTGACCTCCTGGCCCCTGGGGCCCGCCGCACGGGTTTCATTCTAAATGACAGAGGTGGGGATTTTTTTCTGATGAACTTCCCATTCTCCTTCCCTGTTCCTCGTGTCAGTAACCTGGATAATGCATCAACCCCAAATTTTAATTTTTCTAAAGTCCCCCGCCCCCCCCATGGACTTTGGCTAAACCAAGCACCCCCTAACAGCAGGCACTCAAGGAGGAAACAGGGAGATCAGTGCTTTGAATTTTGTTGACAGAGATAGTAGCGGCACTTTCCACCCCTGCCCCCGGCCCCCGGCCCCAGGGAAGACCACGCAAGCATTGTGCTTCTCCCGTGGGGAGAAGGTGGCTGGTGGCCCGTGTGGTGTAGGCATGGCCGCTGGACGACGGCAGAAGGCGGCAGCTGGGCACAGCCCCACCCCGTCCGCTGTGTCCCCCACATCTGTGAGCTCCCCCTTGCTCCCGTCCTGCAGGGTAGACAGGACCCACTTCTTTCCGATCTTCTTCCCACACCAGGGGCTTGTGACCTGAGCCCACGTACCAGTGACACAAGGCGTGATGGTCGTGGAAGAAGACTATTGTCCCGAAACAGGCCTTTCTCACCCAGTCATGCTGACTGTTGCAAAGTCCCTTCTTAATTGCACGTAGCATGTGACTGGTTGGGTCTCACTTCTCTTCCCAGGGAGCTGATAATAATCACAGTCGTCAGCCTTCAGGGAGCTCTGCCCGCCTGCGGGGCACCTGGAGACCGGTGCGTCTCGCCCCCGCATCTTTATCCTTCCCACAAGACTTCCCACGAGGATCTGAGGAAGGCGCCGTCGTACCCCCGGCTTACAGAT
This sequence comes from Enhydra lutris kenyoni, assembly GCF_002288905.1. Lineage (NCBI taxonomy): Eukaryota > Metazoa > Chordata > Mammalia > Carnivora > Mustelidae > Enhydra > Enhydra lutris. The sequence continues at coordinate 4,757,825 of NW_019154120.1, forward strand.
CAGGGAACGCGCTCCGGGGCTCACAGCCAAGAACTCCAGGACTCGTGCTCCCCACAGCCGCAAGGCTGCGTGCGGACAAAGCTTCTTGGCGCACGAGGCCACATCTGTTTCCTTCTCCTCCTCCAAGCTAAATACTCACAGTGGAATCTTCAGGTTTCTGCAGCTCCGGGTTGTCTGACGGCCTCCAGACCACGGCCTTCCCCCTCTGCTTGGACCTTGGGATTCCCTCTCCCAAAGGTAGAAACCTTCACTCACACACTCTGAAAGGAGCGGCGTAGAGAAAGGATGACTGGCCCCCCTCCCTCGTCATTCGGACCTTACAGAGATCCCTTGTTGATGGCTCACTGGCTCTGACATCGGTAGTGGCTGTCACTTTGTTGTCTGGTGTGCAGAGCGCGGGGGACCGACACTTGGAAGCGAGAGCTCCGCGTCCTGTTTTTGTCAGTTACGGATCCTTCGCCTCCACGACAGACCGGCGATCTCCGAGCTCCACACACAGAAGCCTGTTCCGATTCTGCCGTGTCCTTCTTAATATCTGAAATATTTTCGGAGGTTGTGAGCCTCTTCTTTGGACTTGATTGTACCAAAATGTAGACAAATAGATGAAATTCAAAATTAAAGAGAAAAATATCCCAGGAGAAAAGATCTCACCTTTAAAAGAATAAGGACGCTATTTTTTCCCCCAAGATTTATTTATTTGTCAGAGAGAAAGAAAAAGAGAGAGAGAGCGAGAGCACAAGCAGGGGGAGCAGCAGCAAGGCAGGGAGAAGCAGGCTCCCCACTGAGCAAGGAGCCCGATGCGGGACTCCGTCCCAGGACCCTGGGATCATGACCTGAGCCGAAGGCAGAAGATTCACCGACTGAGCCATCCAGACGCCCCAAGGATGCTATTTTTAACCTTGGCGTGTAAACTCTACGCATGTCCATCTTCACCTCTCGTTGTGAGCACCAAGTTTTCCTCGCTGGCAGCCCTTCGCTTCCAATCTCATAAGATGCGTCAAATATTAGCCGCGTCTCAGCCGTCGTGAACGTGGCCAGAGGTGGGCGAGCCAAACTCCGCTCTCCGCAGCCCAACTTTCTCTGTCAAGAGCAGGGTAGAGGCGTGAGCGAGATTTCAATGATGTCTCTAAGCACGGAGGTGGCAGACTGCCGGTTTGCAGAGCCCTGCACGTGTGCGACGTGTCGTTCCCAGCTGGTGTGTGGCTCACTGGCCGCGCCTGTGTGCTCAGCAGCCCAAGCCCCGGCTCTCCCGGGATGGAGCCTCAGCGTAGACCTGTCCAGCCCGTGGGGCCCCAGCCGATGTGTGCTGGGCAGGCATGCATCATCTTCAAGCCTTTTACTCCGTCGTATTCGCTTCTTTCCGAGCCCCCCACCTTCCGTCGCTTCCAGATCGAGCTCTTCTGTGGCAGCTGGCCCCGTGTCATCCAGGTTTGCAAACCGGCCGCCATTTCCAGATCTGCTTCCACCTTAACCGTCCTGGTCATTTGAAGCCGCAGCCCACTGATGTTACTCCTGGGACGTGTCTTCTCTTGGGGCTGGATGTCCAGGCTGTGGCCTTAGTTCAGCCCCTGCTCCTCACCTGGACCTTGGCCACCTTGTCCCAGCTGGCCTCCTGCCCCAGCCCTGCCTGAAGCACGGCATCCCTTTATCCTTGGTGCCAGGCCCTGCGCTGACTGTGGAGGGTCAGAGGGACACACCGGGCTCATGTGGGGACAGCCTTTAAGGGACTTACGGCGTCAGCTCATCCTTTGCGAGGCAGTCAGAGAACTCTCCCTACGATGAGTCAGCTGGGCCTCGCTCACCCTCTTCCTGCCCCCTGGCCCCCTCTTGGGGACTCCAGCTCCCATCAGAACACCTGTCATTCTGTCCGCAAGCCCCAACGGGCATGGAGGGTCTCAGAGACAGTCTGGGGTACCGCAGGGGAACCCGCCGTTGACTTCCTTTCTGGGGCCTCCCCTCTTGACAGGGTCTGTGGGCAGGAGGCCACCTGCGGCCCCAGCACCCGCTCAGGTGCCCCTTCCTGCCAGGCCCATGACTCCACTCTCAGAGGCAGGGGGAGGAGGCCACGGCCTCTGAGCCTGTGCCCCACAGCTGGGCCGGGTTCCCACGGGGCGGGGGTGCGTCCCTCCACGTCCCTGTCACTGCCATTATCTGAGCACGAGAGCTACCCTGCTCATCTGTGTGAGCGAACACGCTCCCCTAGGCCTGGCTCCCGGAGACCCTGGGTCTAGGCCTCACCACAAGGGCTAGAGGTGGCCCACGGAGCCACTTGGGTCCTCCATGCCGCCTTCCTTTCGTGGGGGGCCCTCGTCCCCGTCTCCTCTCTCATCCTCCTCATCCTCTTCCACGTGCCCTTCCACGGGTACCTGCTGCTCCGATCGCGGGCCCTTCCCGCCCAAGTGCTGAGCCCCAGAGTGCAGCCCCACTCAGGGTACTGACTGCAGGGTGCCCCTGCGCCGTCTGGCCCCCACACTCCTGGCCCCACTTGGCTTCATCAGCCTTTCCTAAGCATGATGCCCACTCTCCCCTTCTGGGCCTGGCTTTTCTCCTCTCCCTTTGCTGGGGGCCTGCGTTGTCCCAGGCAAGGGGTTTGGAGCTGCAGTGTGTCCCCTGTCATGTCCACCACCTCAGCCCCTCCCCTCCGACAGGAGACAGTGAATGTCAGTGGGTGTCAGACATTTGTCTTCAGGTGGATGGCTACATCCAGTGGATTTATGCCTGGTTTGCGATCTGGAGAGCTCCTGGGGACCGAGTGGTTGGCCCATGGGGCTCAGATGTCCCTGGACTGCTTGCTCTCTGCTCAGAGCTGGCTCAGAGTCCAGGGCCAGGTGAGTGGCACAAAGGGTAGTGTTCAGAATTTTGGACTGGCAGGAACTTTCAGGCTCACACTCTGCCCTTATTTGGTGACTCCTTCACATCCCCATGGTACAGAACACAAAAGACAGACCCTGCTTCACCAGGTGAGAGGAGCCCCAGGGCCACACCTCCTCAAAGCAGGAGGCCAGGAGTGTTCCCTGACCAGGCGACACAGCATGGCTTTTGGAGAAGATAGATTTTTTTCACCCTTCCTGTAATTAAAAATATGTTTAAAGGGGCGCCTGGGTGGCTCAGTAGGTTAAGCGTCTGCCTTCCGCCCAGGTCATGATCTCAGGGTCCTGGGGTTGAGCCCCGCCTGGGGCTCCCTGCTCAGCGGGGAATTGCTTCTCCCTCGGCTTATTGCTCCCCCAATTTGTGCTCTCTCTCTCAATCTATCAAATAAATAAGTAAAATCTTTTTAAAAATATCTTTTAAAGGATTTTAAAGAAATTAAGCTCCTTGGGGGAAAAACATCACAGTGACCTTTGGTAGGTAACTTTAGATTTCAAAGGTGGTCAGGTTTGGGGGGTTTCCTCTGTTTCTTTGTTTTCTCCGATGAATCCAACAGTGAACACAATCTTCCCTTTAGGAGAGTGCGGGACTGATTCTGGACTTCCTAGATCTCAAGCCATAAAAGCCTGAGGCGGACAGAGATCGCCTCAGTTGTCATATTAAAGGCTGTGTGTCCCAGTCCCTTGTGTGTCCCTTGTGCTCCACGCCTTCAGCTAAACCCCTCGATCCCCGAAATGCCGAGTAGAGCCTGGCCAGCACCCCGTTGTCCTGGGCAAGGCTCTGCTCTGACACCAACCAGTACTGTCATGAACTAGCCACGCTTCGAATTTGTCAGTTCTCCAAGACAAGGATCTTTGTCAGTGGTGGCCTCGCTGTCAAGGACAGATTCCTACGGAACAGAATTTTGGCTGAAACAGTTAAATACCGTTCCATCTGTGAAAGCCGTGTCAACAGCTTTTTACCTTAAATTTCATTGGACTCACTAGGTGATCTTGAAATTCAAATTAATCCTATACAAATGAATACTAAAGAAATGGCTATCTTTAAAAGACTAACCCAAAGAACCTGTCTTAAAAGAATGTCTTTGTAAATGATTACCAATTTATTACATTTCTGGAGCCTGAAATTCCTTACAGTGGGTGTCTGTGGCCCTCTAGTGGCCCCAAAGGGTTAAAGCGTTATTTTAAGGCTCAGTAAATACTGAGCTTTTCCCAAGATGACCGTCGGCTTACCTGGGAGACTGGTAGTCGGTCAACCAGAGTGAAACCGCCTGGGGAAGGCGCGGAATGCAAAAGACAGGTGCTTCGAGCCTCAATGGTGTAACCAACTCAGTGAGTTGACCTTTTATTATATAGAATCCTTAACACTGTTCCTCTGTTTACAAAACAAGAAACAAACCCCCAAAACGGAGGCGCTGGGGAAACAGAACTAAAAGCCTAGAGCTCCCCCTTCTGACCCAATGAGGTTCTGAACTTCTTTGGTGATTTCCTGAAAAGTGAGATATGCTGCCAATTTCATTAGGAAAAGAATGGGTCTTGTCTTCTCCATCTTCTCTCTCCTCAGGATCAGTGGAAAAGACAAAGAAAAGATTTATTGTTCAGTGTGTTTTAGAATATTATGAGCAGCTTTGGCTCCCTTTCCTCACTTTCTTTCATACGGCATCATTTTGTGATTTTAAGCAACGTTTGCATCTGGATCTGGGAAAGGGTTTGTAAACACAGGTTCCCATAAAGGGCAATCAGCCCTGTGCTCTTTTCTGTCTGAGCCCTGGGGAAGAGAGTGAGGCCCTCACCTCCGGCACACACTGTAGGGGGGCTAAAAACATGGTGATCGAGATAACATTTCTATGAAATATTTTTAGAAATCAAAATTAATTAAAAATATCCATAATAAATCAAATATCACCATTTTAAGGAAAGGCAGTATCAGTAGACTGATTTTTGCCCCACTTTCCCACTGTCTCCACATGACATTGTTTTCTCTTTGTCCCAAATGAGTTTTGTTACAGAAGCATTATCTTGGAGTGGTTAAGGGCCCAGCCTCAGTAGCTGAAATACCTGGGTTTCATCCCAGATGTTCCTACTTATGAGATGCCTGACACTGGGCGATGTTCATCACATGAGTCCTTGAAAGTGGAGAAGCCTTACCAGCTGGGTCAGACCGAAATGTTGGAAGAAGGAGCTGAGACTCAAAGGGGGAGAGGGTCTAACCCACATTGCTGGCTTTGAGGATGGAGGCGGGGATCCAAGGAATGAGAACGACTCCAGGAAACTGGGAATGGCCCCCAAATGATAGCCAGCAAGGGAACAGTGACCTTGGTCCTGTAACTGCAAGGAATTGAATTTGCCTACTTCCCAAGTGAGCAGGGCCTCGGCAGTCAGACAACAAAAAGAAATGAAAGGCCTCCAAATCAATAAGGAAGAAGTCAAATTTTCCCTATGATACTCTATATAGAAAACTTGAAAGACTCCACCAAAAAAGCCTGCTAGAACTGATACATGAATTCAGTAAAGTCGCAGGATACAAAATCAACATACAGAAATCTGTTGCATTTCTATACACCAGTCATGAAGCAGCAGAAAGAGAAATCAGGGATGGATCCCATTTACAATTGCTCCGAAAACCGTAAGATCAAACCAAAGAGGTAAAAAAGATCTGTACCCTGAAAAGTTGGAACACTCATGAAACAAAATGAAGATGACACAAAGAAATTGGAAAATGTCCCACACTCATGGATTGGAAGAACAAATACTGTTAAAATCTCTGTAGGACCCAAAGCACTCTACACATTCGGTGCGCTCCCTATCAAATGAGCAAGGTTACAGATTGCCCCTTTGAGTCCACAGATAGGATTGCAGGGCTGCTGACACCTTGATTTGAACCTGGTGAGACCCATGTTGGGCTAATGATATTTACAGAACTATAAGGTAAGAGATTTGTGTTGTTTTAAGCCATTAAGTTTGTAGTGATTTGTTATGGCAGGCATAGAAAACAGTTATGGTTTCCAAATGGCAGAAGCTGGGGGGAGGGGCGTGTGCTTGGAAAAATGTGTGTGTCCGTGGTTTGCCAATATCCACAGGTGCTGGCAGTTAATACCAGGTAACGGCACTAACTTGGTGGGAGTGAGGGGATATGGGCAGACACCAATGTTGTCTGCCCAGTGTTCTCAGTGAAAATAGAAGTGCATGCACATGTGCACGCACAAAGTGTGAAGGGACAAGACAGCAGCAATCGGATATGGTCTTCATTTTGGAAACCAACTAGGTTTGATTCCAGGATTCACTAGGGAATAACATAAAATGGACTTCTTGTCTAAACCCTAGGATGTGTTACAAGGGCTGTTTTAGGAGCAGATGGAAAGTGGGTTCTTAGGGACACAGTCTTACGCTTCTGTTTGGGCCAAATTTCAAATAGTCACCGATAAAGGACGTGTATGGGGACGCTAACTGATTTCATAATGGTTTCTTCCTTTCTGTCTTTAGTTGGGGAGTTGGATCTGTTGTAAAGAGTTAAATGAAACTGATGAAAGAAGAGCAAAACGTTCTAACAAACATGAGACAGGTGATGCCAGACTGTCTCCTTGGAAGGAAAACTTCTATGAGGACAGGCAGGGCGAGCAGGTACTTCCCTAATCCAGAAAGAAGCTTCAAATCATTAAGGATCTCGTGCTCCTTATTTACAGACTTCCTTATTCCTTTCTTTTTTTATCTTTTTTCTGTTTTCATTCTACCATTTCCCTTGATAGTCTGAGCCACTCCCATGACCTTACCACTTGTTCGCCTTTTTCAAATCTTCACCCATTCTTGATATTCTTTTTATTCCGTAGCGCATAGTTATCTCAAAACTATCTCAGTAGCCCATAGTTAATCTCAAAACTTTGCAAATCCAAAAGAGACTTCGTTATCCCCCACCCGAAAAAGCCGTTGCACTGAGCTCTCATTCTCTCTCACACACTCGGTCTCTCCTTTCCATCCTGTGATGAAGGACTTGAGTCAGTTTATAAAAATACAGGACAATATCCAAGATCAAAATAAACCCTTGAATGTGGTGTGGCCAAAGGAGAAACAGGAAAAGCTAGCAGGTAAGAGGAGCCTAGAAACAAATGCTAATTGGACCTTCACATGGTAGGTGGGGGTCAGATTTCACTCTAAGCTTCCTAGGGGCCAAAGAGACCCTGGAACCACGTTCAGCTACAAGACCCATTAGACGCACAAGATTGCAACTAACTCACTTTCCGACAGTTTCCTGCTGCGGCCCGAGTGAAGTTTCACCACACCAAGGCGAGCTTTCTATACTGCGGCTAGTGCTGTCCTTGACCCTCATTTGTTAACACGTTCGATTTCCTAGACTCTAGCAACAGGAGTGACTGTCTGCCACTGGTTACTATGTTAGAGATAGATATAGGGTAATGAGATACAGGCAGAAGGCCCTGTTGAAGACATTGTTTCCAAATAAAAAGACAATGTTTTCTGAGCAGAAGGCGCTGCTGCGTTCCCCTGGCTCTGTGCCGTGTTGCGCCTTATGGTTAAGGTGACGGAGCCGGAAGACAGGAGGACCCTAGGTCTGCAAGGGCAGCTGGAAGCACTGTGATTGTCCCTGATTGTTGATTTTAAACCTCCTTATTACATATGGAAATAACCCTGTTTAAGCCACATCCCCTCCCCTAACCAAGTTTTCATTTAAATTCAAATAAGCTAATGTATAGTGTCCTATTGGTTTCAGGAGTAGAATTTAGTGATTCATCCCTTACATACAACACCCAGCGCACATCAGGATGAGTGCCCTCCTTAGTGCCCATCCCCCATCTAACCCATCCCCCCGCCTGCCTCCCCTCCAGCGACCCTCAGTTTTTTCTCTATAGTTCAGAGTCTCTTATGGTTTGCTTGTCTCTGATTTTATCTTATTTTATTTTTCCTTCCTTTCCCCTATGTTCATCTGTTTTATTTCTTAAATTCCACGTATGAGTGAAATCATATGATAATAGTTTTTCTCTGACTACTTTCGCTTAGCATAATACCCTCTAGTTCCATCCATGTCATTGAAAATGGCAAGATTTCATCCTTTCTGATGGCTGAGTAAAATTCCATTGTATATATAGACCACATCTTCTTTATCCATTCATCAATCAGTGGACATCTGGGCTCTTTCCATAGTTTTAAGCCACATTTTTTAAGGGTTTCTAGTCCTTGCAGCTGAACATAATCCTAATTGATAAAATATCCCCATGATAAATATTGTATTCGTTTCCCAGGTCTACCATAACAAATCACCACAAACTTGGTGGCTTAAGACAATAGATATTTGTTCTCTCACAGTTCTGGAGGTAAGATGTCTGAGGCCAAAGCGTTGGCAAGCCATGCTTCTTCTGCTGAAGGCTCAGGCAGAGAATCCTTCCTTGCCTCATCCAGCTCCTGGTCATGCTAGGCTTTCCTTGGTGTTCCTTGGCCTGTAGTTCCATTCGTCTCACTGAGGTCCACTTCACGCTCCCCGGGACTGGGTGACCATGTTGTTTGAGCTCCTGCATACCCCTACTCAGCTCTAGCTGTGAGCGCAAATCACACAGGGATGGGCTCAGGAAGCAGTGAGAATCTTTCCTGAAACCCCGGGCCACAGGGATCAGGAGGGTGGATGATCTGAATGGGGCTGTGGGAGCGCAGCTTGGAGGGATAGGGAAAGAGCTGTTCTTTATCCGTCTGTCAGTAAATGAGGAGAGAGGTGGCTCTGGGACAGACTGGAGAAGATCAGACATGGGATCAGTTTGGGAGGCCAAGGGGAGAGACCGGGTCTCTGTCGATGCTGCACGATTCCAACCCACCTGACCCCCGATCTACCCCTGGGCTTTTCTGTTGTGTGAGCCAAGAATTTCCCTTTAGTAAGCCAGTTTGATTCAGACTTTAAATTACTTACAATAAAAAGTATCCTAGCAGACATGCTGCCCAAGCAAATTTGGGGGGATTTTACGGTCCCCAAACTAGGACTCTGGTCTATGACAGACTAGATTTCCCACTCTGAGGACCGATGACCTCCCTAACATAAATGTAATCATGCATTTCCTCTGCTGTCAAGTCCTCCATTTCCCAGAGGACAAAATCTAGACCTTACCCTGGGAGGTGAGGGCATCCACCAGCCGTCTTCAGTGCAAGCCCTGTCCAGCGGGCTCCCCCCTCCTCTCTAGAGCCTGACTCACCGAGTTCCTCCCTGTTCTCAGAACCTCTGGGAATGGTGCATGGAGGAGGGGTGTGTCCCTGGAATAGGGCTTTCATTCTCGTCACACAGGGCGTTGTCACTTCCTGTGTTCTGTTCCTAGTATGCTCCCGTGGGGGTTCCTGCCCTGTTTGGACTGTGAGGTGTTTCTCAGAAAAATTATATTCTTTTTTTTAAAAGATTTTATCTGTTTATTTAACAGAGTGAGATAAAAAATGATATTCTTGAGAACGGTCTCCCTCTTCCTCTCTTCCATTCTTTGCGTGTGTATTCTACTCTCTGTGTGTGGTTTGTGGCCCATGTTCGTCTGAGTTGGGATGGGGGTCACAGACTTTGCTTTGTCTGTCCCATAGGAGATAGCTTCCAGGTCACACACCCGCTGACAATCTCCCTCCCTGGGCAGGAGCCCCACAGCTCAGACCCATATCCTTTCCCATACAGGAAACGCAGATACTACAAGAGCCCCAGAAAGATCTACTTAAGGAATTATTTCTTAATGTTTTGAAGAACACTATTATTTCTTCTTACTTTAAAAAAAAAATCTTCTAAAAGTAATTGATTTTAGGTCGGTAGCTTTCAACTGTGGGAGGAGGCAGTGGGTGTAGGAAGAGATTCTCCGTCATCTGATGGCAGAAGAGAGGGCAACTCCTTGTCTGGTGTTAAGGGGGTGGGCTGGAGGGGGGTCAGCAGGGCTGAAGGACCAGGCTTTGGAGGAGGTAGCTGTTGGCGGGTGGGGTCAAGTAGAGAGGCTAGAACTGTGAACGGCCTCGCCTTTTGGGGAGAAATCAAAGCTAAGACTACCAATGTGACCTTGTGGGAACAGCAAAAGGCTGGCAAACCCCTTATGGGACCAGAACACACCCACGGTGAACTGTTCAGACAAAGGTCTCTCGTGTAGCTCGTGAGCCAAAGGAAAGAGCCTCATGTGTACTTACGTGGGACCATTACCAGTAGTGGTCAAGAGAAACAAGTAAGGGACAGTGGGTACAGCAAAGACAGAGAAGGAATACATGTGTGCTTGCATTTACAGAGATCAGCTCCTGGAGGCTGAAGAGGAAATGTGGGACGGGCTGTTGGGGGGCAGAGTGGTGAGCTGAAGAGGCCTTTCCTGATTCTGAACAGCCTTCTCCAGCAACCTTGAACTACAGTGCCCTCTGCCTTTCTGTGTGCCCTCCCCCCATCCCCAAGCCCATCAATCCCCCATCTATCCTTTTAGATTCTATCCAGACAGCAGGAGATTCAAAGCTGCTGAAAAATTAGAAGCTTTTTAAATGCCACTCTCTGCTTTATTCATTTTCATTGCAGACACATTTGGCATAAAATGCCATGCTCGTTGTGGATACGTAATATTCATTTAATGAACAGCTGTTGCTTTTTCTTTTGCTATAGCCATGTGTTAAGATTTTTTTCTTTTTGTGAAGAGCTAAAGAAAATAAAGCCTTCAATTTATTTCATCTGCCTGTTAAAAGCTAAATTAACAGTTGTTTACACACTTAGAAATCTGTGATGGCCACAGCCTGCTCCATTCTGTGGCCCTGGGGGCCCTTGTGTTAGCCCCCGGCCACTCCCAAGCCACAAAGCATGTCTGTGAAAGTGAGAAAAAAAGACTGCCAATTAAAAAAGTTTAATTTGGAATACTACATTTTCTCAACAGTAACAATTGAAAACATGAAATCATTCTATGCCAGTGATAGAAATCAAATTGTTGAACCTAATTAAAAGTTGAAAAAATTTATCAACATAATTAGGAACTCAAAATCAGTAGGATAGAATAATTAACCTGATGTATTTTTGTCTGTTTTTTTCTTTTCCAACATTTCATGAAAGGTGTACATCACAGTGGACAAGAAAGTAGTTGATAGTCAATTCAACCTAACATGTGCTTTTCTTGACTCTTCATTTATTATCCCCCAATGCATATTCAATAGCATTTTTTCATTTTCTTCTCTAATGGTTTTCACTTTTTCATTTTCTGATCCTGAGTTGTGTCTTCTGATACCTGGCAAATATCTTATCTTGGGAATTGTGACAATATAAAAATAGGCAACATGCTTCTAAATTTTAGCAATGCTTAATTATCATCTTGATGAAATTTCCATGATAATAAATAAACAATTACCATACTTAGCACATTATTATATATCTAATTTGTATATAATCCTTGCCTTGTGGGTTGTCCCAGCAGACAGGGATGTGACTGTGTAGTAACATGGGTCACCTGGAAAATAAGAGAAAACTGAAGTTGGCATCTAAGTGATGCCATTCTGGTAAATACTATAGGAGGTATGATGTACATCTATCACTCCATCTCATATCAACAGGAGGTGATTTTTAATATTAAAATGTTCCCTAACCAGTGTATCAGCTAGAATAGAAGCAGCTCTTGTTTATTTAAAAACAAAAAACAAAAAACAAAACAAAACAAAACAAAACAAAAACTGATGCGCCTGGGTGGCTCAGTGGGTTAAGCCTCTGCCTTCGGCTCAGTTCATGGTCTCAGGGTCCTGGAATCTGGTCCCGCATCAGGCTCTGTGCTCAGTGGGGAGCCTGCATCCCCCCTTCTCTCTGCCTGCCTCTCTGCCTACTTGTGATCTTTCTCTCTGTCCAACAAATAAATAAAATCTTTAAAAAAATCTTTTAATGATCAATGTAGTTCTCTTCTGTAAAATGAAGCAGAATGTATTCACATATATATAGCTATATATATATATATAAAACATTAGAATAAGATACTTTATTTCCATCATCAGAAAACCATCAGAACACATTAGTTTTTGTTAGAGCAAGACATTTTACTGCCTTCTTCCACAGAATAGTTAGAAATATAAACTATGCCCATTTTGGATTAACAAAATTATAATATAGCTGTAAGAAGTTTCAAATATTGTTTCCAGTGTTGTTTCCCTCAGTTTCACATGATTTATGATTCACTCTTTGTGGCGTGTGTGTGTGTGTGTGAGAGAGAGAGAGAGAGAGAGAGAGAGAAAGGAAATTCTTGCACGTGTGTAAGCTAAAGTTCTTGCTGAGGTGACTTTCCTAGCAGGAACTTTCCTAGCCGGTTGGATCCAACAGGGAAGGCAGTCTTTAAAACCAAGACTTAAAAGTTTGGAGAATGACTTATTTTTTTATTTTTTTAAATACAAAGAAGGTGGTCAGAGTGGTTGGAGTTGTGGTATGGTGCATGAGAAGACAGCATGGTGGGAAGGAGAGGAATGTGCGGATGTAGTGATTTGAGTGTAGCTGACTCTGGGACAGGACAATGTGGAAAGTGGACATGAGGGAAGGAGATAAGGACTCTTAGGAGTAGGAGATAATGTCAACACTTGATGTTGAAAGGCAATTGGAACCACAGCATATTTCTGAGCAGAGTAATGACCTACTCAGAAGGACAATAAGCAAGATATATAATATATATATATTTATATAAATTTTGTTTTATGTATTTATATAGATTTTGTTTTGTCAGGTCCAAACACAAACTCAGGAGTTGGTCTAATACTGGGAAATAAAATATTACAGAGAATTTCCAGAAACCACCATTAAATTTGACTTGCAGTGGCTGCAGTGAGAATCAGGGCTGCACCAACTTAAGTTTTACCCAGTAAAAGCCTTATTTTGGACTCCTCCTAAAGAGAAGGAGACAAACTGTAAATTCGAAAGGCGGCTCTTGGGCGGGTAGCTGGACTGACAATTAGGACAGCTGATTGTCACTCTGAGTCGTCACCCAAGGGCCTCTGCCCAAGGATCTACAATTCTCCCCAGAGTCTCACCAGGGGGGCATATACCGTGAACGCTTTAGTTTCTTCTGTCTTATTTCAGCATTTTAAGGGGCCAGGGTGGGGAAGGTTAGACCTGATTTTCACTTTTAAAATTCCCTGCTCCATGTTGGGTGAAGAGGTGGGAGAGAGGGGAGGGGCAGGAGGCGTGGTCCAGCTGAATCAGTGAATCAGAGAGGACGCAGCAGAGATGGACAGAAGGAAAGATACTTGGGGTATTTGTAAGGAACAGCTGGTAACAGTTACTGAAAAGATAGATGGAGGCACGAACAAGGACGATGGTGAAGCCTTTTGCCAAGATGGAGAAGGCTGGAGAAGATTTTTTGAGTGGTAGCCGTTCAGTGTCCTGATTTGGACATGATAAATTCAAGATGCCTATTAGATATCCAGGAGAAGATGCTACAGAATCGGTTGCTGAAGGCATCCTCAGTGCGAAAGATAAACATGATTCATTTATCAACGTTATTAAAAGTCATGGGACCAGAGGCAATCAGCTATGGAGAGAGTGTTCAGACCAGGAAGAGATGAGGGCTGTGGGCCAAGGCATGAGATTTTCCACCTATAACAGTTGAAGAGAAGAGAATAAACCAGCAGAGGGATGAAGAGGGAGAGCAGAGAGGTTGAAGGAAAGCCCAGCCCATGAGAGCAGCATCGTGGAGGACGAGAGAAGTCGTCACTGGCCATTATGGCTGCTGGTTGATCAGACATAACACAAGCAAACGGGATGACTGGATTAGTCCCAGGGAGGGTGTTGGTGACCTTCCCAAGAGCAGTTCTGGGAATGACGTGGAAAGAAAACCGAATGGAGTAGGTCAGGGTGAGACGGAGCTGGGGAGTCATTTTATTGCTTGCCCTGGGTGATGGGCACATCCCTGTCTTCAAAACATTTTCTTGAATGCCTGAAGAGTTTCCTAATGAAATCGTTTGAAAATGAAGAATGTGTCACTTATTCTAATTTTTTTTCTTAAGTTCCAAAATTCTAAGAGTCAAAATTAATTTAAAGGTAGGCTGTAAGATTTTGCCAATGAGACATTAAGGTGAGTTGCAGTAGATAAGCAGTGGGAGGGGCAAGGCGGAGAGGGGGAGAGCAGAGCAGTGAGGGTTATCAAAGGTTGTCATTGTGTACCGCATGGTAATGTTCTGTAGGACTATTACTGTAAGAACAGCAGGTGTTTTCAACTCTGGGAGCAGAAAAATCCGTCTGGGGTCTAATCTAAATCTACAAAATATATGTTTTTAAACATAAATGTATAGAGGTAGAATAGCTGGGATGAAGAACAGGTATCTTTTTTTTTTTTAAGATTTTATTTATTTATTTGACAGAGAGAGAGAGGGGGAACACAAGCAGGGGGAGTAGAAGAGGGAGAAGCAGGCTCCCCGCTGAGCAGGGAGCCCTACTCGGGACTCAATCCCAGGATCCCTGGATCATGACCGGAGCAGAAGGCAGATGCCCAACGACTGAGCCACCCAGGTGCCCCAGGAACAGGTATCTTATTAAGGATTTTGATATGTATAACAAGATTTTCTTTCTTGAAGTGTGTCAGTGTGATTCTCTCTTGCAGAGAACTGGTGTATCTGCTTTGTCATACACCTCTGACAGCCTTGAGCGAATCCTTTAAAAAAAAAATCAAAATAATCCTAGAGAGGCAGAAAAGAAGAAATATAGGAATGAAAAACAGAGAAGACAAAAAAAAAGGTCGGAGTGGATGTATTAATATGAAAAAGTAAATTTCAGGGATGCCTGGGTGGCTTGGTTGGTGAAGCGTCATCCTTTGGCTCAGGTCATGATCCCGGGGTCCTGGGATCAAGTCCCGCATGGGGCTCCCTGCTCGTTGGGGAGCCTGCTTCTCCCTCTCCCTCTGCCTGCTGCTCCCCCTGCTTGTGGCCTCTCCTTCTCTCTCCCTGACAAATAAATAAATAAATAAATAAATAAATAAAATCTTTAAAAAAGAAAAAGAAAAAGTAAATTTCAAAGCAAAATGCATTCCTAGAAATAAATAAGGGTACCTCATAGTGATAAAAGGGTCAGCTTGACAGGAAGACACATGAGTCAAAAATATATATGCTCAGCAACAGAGCTTCAAAGTCCGTGAGGGGAGAATTGACAGAGTTCACAGAAGAAGTAGGCAAGTTCGTAATATAATCTGAGATTTTAACACTTCTTCGTCTAACAGCAGATGGAGCGACGAGACACAGATTCAGCCAAGACGTGCGCAGGAGATCTGAGCTCTCAGCACGGACCTTGTCGTTTATGCCAGCCGTCGGAGCTGCAAGGACTGGTCACAGCCTCTGTGCTGTCGGCTTTCCAAGATCCTACAATGGCTGTCCTGGGACTTTCTGCAAGGTCCTTCCTCACTCTGTGCCTCAGTTTTCTTGATTGCAAAGAGAGGATGATAATGGAACCCACATTACTTATTTTTGATGTATCCTAGGAGAATGAGATAGTGTACAAGAAGAAAGTTAGCCTACGCCTGGCATATATTAAGTGTTTGATAGATGCCAGTTATTTTATTTTAAAACAGATTTTACCTATCTGTCAATCTATGCATTTATCAGAGAGAGAGCACAGCAGAGGAAGGGCGAGCAGCAGGCAGAGGGAGCTGGAGAAGCAGGGAGCTCGGCAGGGAGCCCGACACACGGGGCTCGATCCCAGGACCCTGGGATCAGGACCTGAGCTGAAGGCAGCTGCTTAACCACCTGAGCCACCCAAGCACCCAGATAGATGCCAGTAATTACTGTAAAGTCAAACAGACCCAATTGGGTTCCTGGCCAAAATTAGGGGATTTATCTTGTTTTGTTTTGTTACCATTACCTGGAAATCAATCTGCTGTGGAAACTGTCCTGGTCAGTGGGTCACTCGAGTTTCCCCTAAACTGTTCCTGAGCCTTCCACTTCAGCTTCCCTCGGGGAGCCTTGGGGAGCCCACAGGTGTTAAAACCTTTCAAGGCCCTCAGTGCTCCGTACACACCTCAAAACTTCCAAATCGCCTACATTTAATGTGTCACATAGGAAGACACACATTTTTTACCTTTCCCACATTACCCTGTTCTCACGGGCCTGAAACGTCCCCTATGCAACAGTATTCCAGACCCTTCTAGAATGTTCTGAGGCACTTAGCAGAAGCACCAGCTCCATCTGGGATGATGTAGCTAATAGAAGGGGTCAGACCTGCATTCTCCACCTTCTTGAGCTCTTAGGCCTTTAAAAATTAGTGTTAGTACTCTGTCTGGTTATTAATAATATCCCATGGTATAGAAATCATCTCTAAGTGTAGTCCAGGGTCTTGCTTTTTAAAAGGAGCTAAGCTGAGATGTTTGGTAAACAGAAGAGTCCTTCCGTGTTGCACATCACCCCTCCCTAATTGGCAACTCGTATTTCTTCAGAGAAGAACAGCCAATAAAAGAAGTCAGTAACATAAAGCAAATCGTCCCTTTCAAGTCCACCAGCTGTCACACCTTGAGCGCTTTCCTCTTCTAAGAATCAAGTTTTCATTTATTTATGGGTATGTGTTAAAGTCTAATGAGGCAAGCTGGAAAAGATCTTCTAAAATACTCCTCATGAAATACAACACATTATTTTTACCAAGGACTTGTAAACATTAAAGCCACTTTTTTTCATTAAAACATATGAGCAGTAAGACAGGCTACACTGGTTTTGTAGAAACCAAAGGAAAGAGTCTTGCTCTATACATTTCTGTGAAACAGATATTACCTTATGGTTCAGTCTCATGGAGTTGGGGGGGGTGTTTTCAAAATGGCAGATGTAGAGGGATTATCCTTAAGCCTCCTGTGGCAAAGGGACTATGGAAATTGGAAAGGGCCAATTCTACAAAAAGCTCCCAGCACATGGTGTGTGTCCTGTACGTGGTTTCAGATTTTAATTCCACAAACACAAACGCAACGGGCTTCCTGAATGGAACTGTCGACACACTGACTACAGAAGGGGGGTTCATGAGCAGTATGGGGCTTATTAAAGGGAGAGGGGTTTTTATGAATATAGTTCTGGAGAGAGTTTTAAAAATTAGAATAGGTGGTCTTTGAAGAAATAAAATAGAAACCAAAAATTTTTACATTTAAAATGTTTAATTAAACTAAAATAATTTAATTTCAATTTTAATTGATTAAAATTGAATTAAATTTAAAATAATTTAATTTAAAATTATGACCTGAGGGGCACCTGGGTGACTCAGTCAGTGAAGTGTCCAACTCTTGGTTTTGGCTTGGGTCATAACCTCAGGGTCATGAGATCAAACCCCACATTGGGCTTCGTTCTTGTTGTGGAGTCTGCTTGAGATTCTCTGTCTCCCTTTGCCCCTATCCCCCTATAAATCAAATAAAATTACAACTTGAGAGAAATATTTTCTCCAGCTTCATCATAAAAAGTGGCCCAGTAAGGACAGTAGGACCATCATTTCTGCTCACCCAATGTCATATGCACACCCACTGCCCAGATTATAACCTCTAATATTATTTAATATTATTCCCCCACAACCAGTGTTCCTGGAAATATGTTCTCATGTAAGGGGTCTCAGTGGAATCAAGACAAAAGTAGCATAAAGGCCTTTTTGCTAACCTAACTACAACAATGTGAACATCGGAAAGAAAATGACAGCCTTAAATTTCAATCAAATACAATTTGAAGTCTTGTGAATTTATAATGATGCTCAGAAACGAAAAGTCAACATGAAACGCACCAAAAACTCCTGTGAATGTAACAGGGCAGGCTTGGTTTCTAGTGGTCTTAAAAAGCAGGGGAATGTTTGTGTGTGTCTGCATGAATGTGTGTGGTTTTTCCCCTAGGTCCGTGTGTATTTGTCACATACAGGCGTTTTCTTGTTTTGGAGCATGGCCTCGGTGAATGAATCAGAGAAGTCCTAAACATAGCTTACTACGGATGCTGGGATCCCTTGACAGCACATTTCAATGAGGATTGCGATACTGTGATTGGGTCAGAGGGACCTGAAGAAAGGAAGGGGCAGGTTTCAGTGGGACGGCTGCCGGCAATCCCCAGCAGGACAGCGGTGAGCGGGCAGGTGGTGATATTTTAGACGGACTAGTCTTCCTCCCTGTCATGCCTGCAGGCGAGGGCTTCATGATGTCTTCACACGCATCCCTGCTTGGTGGCCCTGTGGAACGATGATATCAGTGGGCCCAGTGCAGTAACACAGCTTTGGCGGCACAGAGGGGAGATTTATCTAAAATTTAGAGGTGTAACTGGTGGACTTAAATAGCAATGCCAGTTCCGGTTCTTTATCTCAAGAACATAGAGACGCTCGCTCCCCATGGGGACTGTCTCCCTCTGCTGGGTTTCGAGCTCCCACTTCTGCCTTCTGAAGTTTCAGTCTTTATCACTCGGCACCGTCTGCTTCCAGAAGCCGAAGTACATTTGTGTACAAATGAGTGTGTTCCTCAAGTGAGGAGAGCAGACAGCAGGCTGTAAATATTTTATACTTTCCAGGATCATTTTCTGTCAGAATATTAAGAATTCATGCCAACATTTGATAGTGGGTTATCTGAAGGACGGTCTGCTTCCTCAAACACTTGTCTTGGAAAAGGATAGGAAGAAGCTTGACTAGATGAGGAGCTGAGACTGCAGGGTGCTACAGCCTCGAGCCATTCTCGTAGAATTGCCACCTCTTAACAGAACTTTCAATGCCCCATGACTCTTTTTCTTTAATATATTTTGAAACACTCTCCAACTTACAGAAAAGTTGCAAGTAAGTGCAGTTGCAGAGAACTCTTTTTCTTTTTTAACACTTTCTAAGAATAAGCTGCTGTCCAGATGTCACCTTATTTCTAAATTCTTTATGTACACTCTCCTACTTTTATGGGCCAAATTGTGTCCCCTCAGAATTCATGTATTGAAGTCTCAACCCCCAGAATCTCAGAAGGTGACCTTATTTGAAGAGAGGGTCCTTGGAAAGGTAATGACGTTCAAATGAGGTGGTCACGTGGGGGGGCCTTCATGCAATGTCCTGCCCTCGTCCTGCACCCTGAGTGGGAGTGTGAGATCGGGACCCTGTCCCCTACTCCTCGTGCTCCTGGATGGGACCTCCTTTCCTCTCACTCGTGCAGGCAATCCCAGGCTGGGAAAACAGGACTTAAAGCACAATCAAGTGTGAGAGTCATGAGAGAAGAGAATGATGGCTAGAAGAAATGTTACATGCTGAGTGCTGTGTGTGCGGACGTTTCATAGCAGAAAAAAAATCACTCCTCCCATTCAGGCGGTAAGTTTTGAGATGTACTTGAACCCTATGACAAGGCTTTAAAGCGGACATACTAAACAGCTTTAGTACTTCTCCAAATCGTGCTCATTATAATCTCAAACAAGGACTTTGAAAGGCATATTAAAAACGCTTCAGCACTAAGGGCTTATTTCCTTTCTGCTATGTAAATTACTTTGACCAAAAGACAGAATCTAATTAAGCTAAAGCCTTTATGCACATTAAACTAGTCAATCTTCCTTCTCATTCTGCAAATATGCTCAAATCCGAAGGCTGGTCTCCCATGAATTGTAACGCGCTGTTGGTTTCTCTGAATACAACTTCATAATGTCGCAATTTCCATAAAGAGCCTGGGGTGTTTCTAAAGTCCACGGCAGGTAAGCAGGAAAATCACACGTGGGATTTCTTTCCGGCGATCTGTCAAAAGGTCTTCATGGTAACATCTGTAAAAGGCCTTAAGGTGGACAAAGGCCCCAATTGTGTTTTTTTTTTTTTTTTGAACTGAAGATTGCGCTGCGGTTTAGCCCTGAGCAGATGGGGGACGCTGGCCGTCATCTGCTGTTGAATCGCTTCGGATGTTTCGGAGCAAGGCTCCCGCCGTGGGCCCCGACCTCATACCGCGCAGTGACTGAGGAGTCGTATCAGGTTTTCAGGACAGAAAAGAGGCCGCTCTATTCAAGTCGAGTGTTTTGGGTAACCTGTGATTTACACAGTTCAGTGTACACTGTCACTTTGGGACACTTGGCCCCGAGTGGGTTTTCCAGCGCCTGGAGCACAGGGAGGCGACGCGGCTGGAGAGGGGTTCTGGCGCCTCGCCCCGCCCCGCCCCGGCACCCCGGGAGCCCCATGGCAGCTGCGTTCTTGGCAACGTGATTTGCTCGCACCAGGTATAGTGCAATAATTCACCCCTGAGGCAGGGAAACGTCTTGAAACCGACTCACCTGCACGCGGGTTTTTATTTAATTAGCGCAGATGCGGTGTGAGCAGATGGGAGCGGACCCCCTGGGCAGGGTCCTGGAGAAGGAGCTACGGAGCTGCGACCCTGGGCCGCCTCTCTCGGAGATGTGCGGCCCGCGATGGGGCGTCTGTGCAGTCCGGGCAGAAGCCCTTGTTCCCAGTAAGGAGACAGCCCATTAGAGAGAAAAAACCAACCTCGAAACCCAGAGAACAAAGAGCTTGCTAAGGCAGTGAGAGCCAGTGGCGGATGTGCCCTTGGCCCGCTGTTTCTAATTCAAACATATTATGGAGGGAATCCATTAAAAATGACAGATTCTTGGGCCCTATAGTGGATTAAATGGTGACCCTTCAAAAAAGATGTCTGTGTTCTAATATCTGGACCATTTGATTGTGCCTTTATTTAGGAAGACTCTTCTGCCGGTACAATTAAGGATCTTGAGATGGGCCCCTCCTGGGTGACAGAGATGGCTCTGAATCCCGAGATGGCATCTGTCTGAGAGAGAAGAAGGGGGCAGACACACAGAGAGGGCACCATGTGACCGGGGAGGCAGAGACTGGACGGACATCGCTGGAAATCACGGACGTGGACCACCGCCAGCAGTAGAAGGAGACAAGGTAGGGGTTCCCCTCTGGGGTCTGGGGGTGGTGCTGTGACCCTGGCCTGGCCTGGGTCTCACATTGCTGGGCTGCATTTCCATAGCCGCAAGCCAGGTTGTGGTCATTTGTGACAGCAGCCGCCGGAGGCCCTAAGGCCGCACCCAGGCCCCCCGGAAGCCATCCCGTTTCAGAAAGCTCTGAAACTATTCGGATGATCCTATGATTCTGAGAAATAGTGTTGGGGTGGTTGGTCTGGCTCAGAGGTTTTTGGCACCTGTTTTACACCAAATCCCCAGAGCGCCTAAAATCAGGGATGCCCTGGCCTTACCCCGGATGCTGATCCCTGTGGCCTGCTGCCCGGGCTGGTATGGGTGTGTGCCCTTGAGGTGGAGTGTGGGCTCCTGCTGGAACTTTGACCCCAGCCCCACAGCAGCAAACCTGGGAAACAGCCCAGTCCTGGGTCTTTCCGGCTCAGGCCACTCTACTTACCCACTCTCTCCTGCCCTCTCTCCCTCTGCTTACCCCTTTAAACTGAGGTATCATTTACAGGCAGAATGCATGGTTGGTAAGAATTCTTGAGTCCTACCGTTGCGTATATCTGTGCAATCATTACTCCAGAATGTTCTGAACCCCCCTCCGGTGGGTCCTCCCAGCCCACAGAAGCCAGCAGTGCTAGGATCTCTCTCAGTGTGGTGAATTGTGTTCATTCCCCTCCTGTAAAGTGTCTTCTTTCCCCTGCCTGTTTTAAATGGTTCTCGTTACTTATTTCCATTGTTTTAAGCCCGACAGACCCGCGTGTAGTTTTTCTTTTCTTTTCTTTCTTTCTTTCTTTTTTTTTTTTTTTTTAAAAGATTTTATTTATCTTTAGAAAGAGAGAGTGGGAGGATGAGGGAGAGGGGGAATCTCAAGCAGGCTCTGTCCTGAGCACTGAACCCAAGTCGGGGCTCCATCCCATGACCTGAGGTCATGACCTGAGCTGAAATCAAGAGTCCCCGCTCGACCCACTGAGCCACCCAGGTGGCCCCCATGTGTAGTTTTCCTGGTATTTTCTCTCTCACTGAGCCGCTTGGATTTACAGACTGTTGCTTTTCACTAAATTCGGAATTGGTTTTGGCTACTGTGTCTTCAAGTATTTTTATTCCTTCCCCTGCTCAGTCTTTTCTCTCCTTCTGGGTCTCTAATTTTCCATCTTTAAAGAATGGTCTCTATGCGGACGAGTCCCAGAGCTGTGTCTCCATCCCGACCTGTATTCTGAGGTCTGGATTTGTGGCTGAATGCTGGACATCTGTGTGTCAGCAGCATTTCAGATTCTGAAGCTGATGTATAGTTTTACTCCCCAAACTTTTTAACCCTTGTGTTACAACATTTATATTCACTTTGACACCATCCACCTCCTCAAATGTAAGGTTAGATACTTCAAGGTAGCACTTTCCAGACTGTGTTCCTTGTGACTCTTCCTTGAGGCATAAACATGTATGTATTCTGTGTGTTCTTGTGGGCTGGTGTGTGTGCATCTGTTGGGGGAGGTTCTATCCTTGAATAAATTTGTCAGTCTTCATTCTAACTTTCCCTTAGGTGCTGACCATTGTAAATGGCCACATAAACACCTTTAGAAGTCCTGCAGTTAAAAGACTTTTTAACTTTGTTTTAAAGTTAGAATGTCATTCAGTGTTTTTCAAAATCTGATCAACTATTTTTTAAAAATAGAGTAGAAAATCTAATAAAATCTATGGAGTGAATTTTGAGAAATGTCACTGTGAGACCATCTTCGGCTAATCTCTCTGCTACGGATGTTCCAGTCCTCATAAATTGTACTTCCTAGCATCTCCCAGGTCTGTTTCTGCCTCAGAATCCCCATTTCTATCACCTCTCATGACTGTCACACAGTCTCTGAGCAAGGGTCTCCTCCCTTTTAATGTCTTGCCTCTTTAATCCAGTCTTCACTTGGCTGCCAGAATCATCTTAACACAAGTCTCTTTCTTAAAAACTTTCAGTGGCTCCCCTTTACTTGGAGAAGGAAATCCAGTGTCCTCAGCCAAGGAGCAAATACTTTTCCCCATCAGCAGCCCTCCCACCTTTTATCTAAGCTGCATCCCCAGGCTGTTGGGCTGAGTGGGGGGTTTGAAGGGAAAGCAAGTGGGGCACCAGGTTTCTGGGTAGGTGTGAACTGGGTGGGACAGCGGTGGGGGGGGTTGCACCTGGGAGAGCAGCCTTGACGAGGGCCTGGGCAGAGAAGTGGCCCCCAGAAGAGCTGAGACAAGGCAGTGACTGTAGACGAGCTGGGTTTTGCTGAGTGCTCCTTGCGCAGAAGGCAGACATTCCTGCCCCCATGCACAGCTGCTTCCCTTCACCCATTGAGTAGAGCCCCTGTCACTTCATTTCTTCCCCAGGCCTCAGCCGATGGAAACAATGTGAAGACTAGACAGCCCCACCCCTGAAGTGTTTGGTGGTAAAGCTGCATTGCTTCTCTTAGGAAAAGTAGACCGAGTCCCTGGTCCTACTCACCTGAATAGGAAATAAATGTTAAGGAACTGGTCTGAGAATTAGATGGGGTCCTGTGTTAGCGTTAGAGGATCGATGGGATGCTCGGGATCCTGGCTTGTTTCTAATCCTGTACGTCCTGCAACCGGAAGATGCATTCTCACCTCTCTGGTTCCAGTGAGACCCACAAAACTGATCCTGCCTGATTTAAATTAACAAGAAGGAACATAAATGTTTGTCAAGAGGGTCTGTGGCTAGACATGTCTTTATTATAGTCTGTCAAGGAGAGAATCAGGAGAAGACGAGGAGGCAAAGGAGTGGGAGGAGGTGGGAAATTAGAGAAGCAAGGAGTCAGGGGTAGTGATGGAGAGAAGGGGACACGACAGAGGAGAAATCGTGGGCCCAGGTGCTTGATGGATTTTAAACGAGAGCCATCACATCCCCCTATTTCCATGAGGCCTGAGTCACCCAGATAATGAGGTATTTGGCTCCTGTTTAAAGATTCTTCAGAGCTCTGAACGCACCAGAATCCCGACTCTCTTGTGACACGCAAGTCTGCAGGTGTGCTCCGTCTAGGAGGAATCCCGCAGCCCACCGGAGAAGCACCCTCAGGGGTGCAACCGCAGGATCCAAATCAAGAACACTTCAAAGACGGATGTAATCAAGCCAAACACTGCACTTGCTCCTGTGGTCAGATGCCCCCACTGCTATTCCCGAGCATGAGCCCAGAGAACTGGAGCCTCGGGGTGGCACAGGTAACCAGAAACTTCTGCACAGGTCCTTAGCAAACACGCTGGCATTCCTCAATTAAATAAATTAACAACAGAGCAAGTCAGTATTAATAACACAAATAATGAGGCAATTGCATTTGGTAAGGACAGAAATGAACATTTTTACATGCTTTGAAATGAAAAATAATGAGCCCATCACGACCTGTATATTAGTTGAAACTACTGAAGTGACATACATTATTTTTATGTATTTATGTCCATTTCATGCATCTGTAGGCTAAGCACAAATTCCTGTCAATGACTGTGACATTGAGCTTAATTACATTTGTCGTTTTAATCTCAGCTGTTGCTAAGGAAAATTAACAGCACTTACTGGCGACCCGTCAGAACAGCAGCCTGCCACTTCCAGGAAAAGAGGCTGATTTTCATCATCTGTGCCAAAGACCAGGGGTCCTGTTTGGTTCATCAAGAAATCAATATATTCCTTCAGAGTCTCCTCTACAGACAGAAAGCCATATGCTTCCTCAGCATTTACTTGTTGCTAGTGTTTAATTATCTCCAAAACCATACTGACAATTGTGGTTAAATAAATGAACATTCCCACCGCTGCCTTCTTGTGTGGCAGGAACAGTAAGTGAACAGGAACAATGAGTTCTCCTAAATGAGACCCCTCTTGGGACTAGAGCGTCATTATTGACAAAACTCATTATGATCCTTCTCTTCCCTCATGCTGCCACCCCTCCCACAACTCGATGCCCCGGCTCCTGCCAAGTCACCGTCCACGTGCAGTCAGCACAGGCTAGATATCCAGGGCAAGGAATGAAGTCCGGGTTCTCTATTTGATGAATCTGACCTTTTCAGATTTACTTTTTTTTACTTTTTTTTTTAAAGGATTTTATTTATTTATTCGAGTGCAAGAGAGTGCGTAAGTGGAGGGAAGGTAGAGGGAGAGACTCTCAAGCAGACTCCCAGCTGAGCGTGGAGCCCGACAGGGGCTCGATCCCACCTCCCTGAGACGACTACCTGAGCCGAAACCAAGAGTTGGATGCTGACCAACTGTGCCACCCGGTGCCCCAACTTTTTTTACTTTTTAATCCCTCAGATCTCAAAGTAATCAATGGAATTGATACATGTTAAACATTGTTTCATTTATTTTCATTTCTGTTAACTGTTTTTGATAAAAGCTCTTCACAGATTCTGGGAATAAAGGAAGAGGACAGGAAAAGGAGGAGAAGGAGAGGCATCTTATAATTTATCAGACAATTTATCAAATTAATATATATCAATTTATATATGATTATAAGCCAGAGAAGCGCTGACTAATATTTTTCTAGGTTGGGTGGGGGATCTGGAAATGGGATGTTGGTGGAAAAGGAGACACAGTGCTTCAGAAAGGCATCGGGGTGTCCGGGAAATTTGGGGAGAACCTTCCCTACAAGCTACACATAAATGACGGCTCATAGTATCAGTGCCACACAGTGAAAAGTGGGGTCCCCAGGTGGGGTCCGCAGGTGGGGTCAGGATGCCGCTCTGGACAGTTGATGGATACTTGCAGAGTATTCACCACATGTGACAAATACAAATGGGTTTTCTGAGCTGCTTCTGCAGGAGTTTTCAAGTAAACGGTCACAGCATTTGCACTGTAGACCAAGAAATGTTTTACCATGAAAATAGTCTTTCCTAAAAGAATGCAACTCTCTCGGGTCAAATCAGTAGATATGAATGCAGCCACTTGCTGTGATTCTAGTAACTATATGATCAGAAAATTACTTAATTACTTTCTTTTTTTTACTGCATTTTTGTTCTGTCGTGTTGTGAAGGAAGACGTCTTGCAAGCTGGTTGTTCCATAACCATTTTTGCTGCCCTACGTAGATACACACCCTGAAGAGCAATGTGTTTTCCTTCTGCCAGCCCTGCTCCTGGAGGCATATCGACCTTCGAGAGGCATCAGGTTGATGTTATTGTGGTTGTTACTGTGTTTTATTGATGCAGGGGTGTTGGGGGGCTGCATCCACAGACTTTTCGGTTTTCTCTTGCTTAGAATTGGCTTACCAGGAATTCTGCAA
Organism: Enhydra lutris kenyoni; assembly: GCF_002288905.1. Lineage (NCBI taxonomy): Eukaryota > Metazoa > Chordata > Mammalia > Carnivora > Mustelidae > Enhydra > Enhydra lutris. The sequence continues at coordinate 4,783,729 of NW_019154120.1, forward strand.
CCTTTCAGTCGCCTTCTAAATAACGTGTTGCTTTAGAACACGTTCCTTCCTTCGTTCGTTTGTTCGTTCCTTCGTTCCTTCATTCCTTCCTTCCGAGACTTTTATCAGAGAGAGAGAAAGAGACTGTGTGCATGAGCAGGGGTGGGGCAGAGGGAGAAGCAGGCTCCCCACTGAGCAGGGCCTGATCCAGGCCTTGATCCTGGGACTCCCAGATCATAACCTGAGCTGAAAGCCGATGCTTAACCCACTGAGCCACCCCAGTGCCCCTGAAATATGGATATTCCCACAGCTGGGATTTAACAGTTTTTGAGAACCTCCTATTTCCAAATAGCCCAAAAACTGGAGGCCCAAAAATGGCAGCGATGCCTTCTCTGACTGCAGTCGAAAGGGAAGACGAGCGACACGTTGGTAGCTGCAAAACGGTTGAAACACCTTCCAGGGAGGGCACGGGTTGCATGGAGCATTGGGCATGGTGCCTAAACAATGAATCTTGGAACACTGAAAAAATAAAATAAAATTAAGATGCTAAAAAAAAAAAAAAAGAGCCCGTATGGAAACCGCCAGCAGTCGTACTGCTGTCGGCGTCGGAGAGATGAGGAAGCTGAACGGCAGCGGTAAGGCAGCACGAGTCATGCTTGAACATCCGGGGTGCGAATCCCCGGTGTCAAGGTCACCCAAGCAGATGGCTCTAGCAGACGTTTTCGTTTGCTTCCCGAATGGTGGGTCCCAAAGATACGTCCATGTTCTAATCCCCAGAACCTGGGAGTGTCCTATTAGACAAAGTCATGATTAAGTTAGGGGTCTTGAGGCAGTGGGTTATTCAGTTCAGCCTTGAACAGGCGGTGCTGAGGACTCTCCCATGCTGGGTCCCCGGGAGGGAGCACCGCCAGCCCCAGGCCTCATGCGTCTGCTCTGGAGGTTTCGTCGTGATGTCCAGCACACATGGAGCAAGAAGGGAAGCTTATTTCCTTAAGCAGTTCTCCCTCAACCTGTCACCAGTTCCGTTTTCGGGAGTGTTGTCTCTCTGTCGCGTGTCTTCTGAGGGGAGGGCTGGGAGGTGAGCCACGATGGGAATTCCTGGAGGTTGGTTCCCAACCCCACAGGGTAGCAGCCTCTCCACCTTGCCCTACACACGCGGGCCCCGGAGGTGTGGGAAGAGTGAGTGCTTGCGCGAGGGGTCCTGGCTCCGGCTCCTGGAACTGGGGAGCCCCAGTCAGCCCCTGTGGCTGTGAGGCCCGCATGAAGGAACGCGGGCAGGAGGTGCTTTCCCCTCAACAAGCTTATGGCCTGAGGCTGTGGGAGTGGGGGAGCCTTTTCTGCTCTGTAAAGGCATTGTTGTAAAATATGCCTTGTGGCCCCAGTTTTTGTGTGGAATTGTATGGAACTCTGTAGATGGCCTCTGAAAGTGCCCCTGAGGGAAGGAGACAGCTCACCCCGTAAAGGCATAGCTTCCGTGACTGCTTTGGTAAGAAAAGAATGTGCTCATGACCCACTGTTAAGATTGTGGGTCGCGGAGAGTATTTACTAGTAAACACACATCTTAAAACCACCGGTCAGTGCAGCTTGAAGGTCAGGGCGTGAAGAAAGGAGGCCGTGGAGGGGGTGCTGGCACAGGACGGTTCCAACAGATGGAGCACAGAGACCACAGCCACCAGGGCAAGGAGCCATGTGGGGAGTTGGGGGGACTCTGGCAGAGCTGGGTTTAGAGGAGGGCAGGAATGAGGGGCATGGGCCCTGATTTAGGAGGTGATCTGACATCCCAGCTGACAGCAGCTAGGAGCCCCTGCCATGGCAAGGGGACCATGGGGATGGGGGTAGGAAATGGATTAGAAACTAAGGAGGAAGGGGTGCCTGGGCAGCTCAGCCAGTTGAGTATCTGAATCTTGATTTCGGCTCAGGTCGTGATGTCTGGGTCCTGGGACTGAGCCCCGTTTCAGGCTCCTTGCTCACTGTGGAACCTGCTTGAGATTCTCCCTTTTCCTCTGTCCTTCCCTGTGCTCACACACGTGCTCTCTCTCTCTCCCTCTCTCTCTCAAATAAATAAAAATAAGGAGGAAGAACAGATATGTAGCCAAACTTGTAACATCAGATACAATTAAGGATCCAGAGAGGACAACAGTGAAAGAAACAACTATAGGAGTATCATAGCGGGGAAGAACAGAAAAGTGGGCTTCCGTGTATCTGCTAGTGCCCGGAGTTTGGGGAGACTCCAGGATGCAGAGTAATGCATCCTGGTAAGTCGAATTGAAGGCTACGATGAGGCTGAAGGAACTACTCAGGCCTGGAACCCAAGCCTGGTAGGGGAAGGAGGCTCATGTTTCCAGTCTGAAATGTTTGACTGGCATGTATCAAAGTCAACACCTGTACGCGGGGATGGGCCCAAGCTTTGAGGCCCCTATATCTTAGGCAGTTTTCAGAGTCTCATATAAGAAAGGGAATACCCAGTATAGTGCTGGGCTCCGGGGTCTGTGGCAGTGTGGAACCCTGCATTTAATTAAGCTTCGTTGCCATCAGCGTGAATTTGCCCGTGTGGGGTGGCAGGTTAACTACCCACGACAGAAGCATGAACAGCCCCGTCCCCCAGTGCCCAGCTTGAGCTCCTGCCCATAAGCAACCCTGCCAGGCTCTCCTGGCCTGAGGCACCGTCCGCCAGATGCAGGCTGATCTTCCCTTGCACGTCTTTCTGGGGTCCTCCACACAGAGATGCGTCTCCAAGCAGTAGTCTATTGACTTTTGAGTGTTTCTGGACTTGATATAAATGATGTCAACATGCACATTATCATTTTGCAACTTGCCTTGTTTTGCTCAAAACATGAGAGTCCTGCACGCTGGTGTATGCAGCTGCATTGGCTCCTTTTCCTCCTCACTGTCTGAATACAGGGGGGTTCCCGCCTTGCACGGTGTCCTGACCTGTGCTCACGAGGCACGGCCGGCTCCACTCCCTCCACTTCTTCACTGATTTCCAAATGTTTACTGATCTGGTAGCTGCAAACCGATGACTCTCATGGGATGTTCTTGATTTGAAGGAGGCTGAAGGTACTCCTCGAAGTTCATCAGCTTCCTGTGTCCCCTCTGCACTGCTAACCATCCTGGGGCGGCGCCCACTCTGCACCGAGGTTGCTGCTGCTTGCTCACCGGTCGTCTGGGGGTTCTTTGTAAGCAATACTTTCTTCGCTTTATGCGCTGTTGAGTGTTCTCATTAGTGGCTTACTTTTTTTTTTTTTTTTTCCTGATTAGGCTCTTTTTTTTTTAAGATTTTGTTTATTTATTTTAGAGGTACAGTGCGAGTTGGGGGAGGTACAGAGGGAGAGGGACAGGCAGACTCTGCTAAGTGCAGAACCTGATGTAGGGCTTGATCTGGGGACCACGAGATCATGACTTGAGCCAAAATCAGGAGTCGGATGCTCAACCGACTGAGTCACCCAGTGCTCCTCTGGTTAAGTTCTGAATCTTCAGATCAATCTTTTCATTCACGGTTTCTAATCTCGTCTTACAAAGTCCTTCAAACGAATGTCACAGATAATGTAAATTGTAGGGTGTGAATCTGCGTGGAAGGGAGGCTTGTGATGTGGCAGGCATCCCACTCCCTGGCTTCCCACCCGGGTACTGGATGTCCCCGCAGAAGCCCATCCTTTCTGGCATGTCACCGGCTTCCACGTGGTGTTGGGTGTCCAGGGCTGTGGCTGCACGAAGGCCTCAATGCCCTGCTCACTGCCCCTTCTCTAGGAGCTGTCCTGTGGGCCAGCAAGCCCCCCTCCCCCGAAATCTGCAGGAGAAACAAGCCTGCTCCCCCGCAGCCTCACACCACCCGGAGCGGCTGACTCATCCCCTTCATCCCTCCATCCCTGTGACTGCGGGTCCCATGTCTGTGCCGACTGCCATTTGACACATGTTCTGGGGCTGGTCTCACCCTGGCCACTACTCCCTGGTCAATCTCCTCTCTTGTCCTTCGGAGGCTATCCCAAACCTCATCCCCCTCTCCAAGTCCCAAGCCCCCTCAGCTTTTCTCAGCCGATGACATTCTCAGGCTAACAGCCGGGGAGGCCTCCAAACTCATCACCTGCACAGACCCCTGCTTCCCTCCAGTTGGCTGAATCCAGTCCCCTGAGACTCTGCTCTAGCCTTGTCCCCTTTCTCCCTGCATTTCAGTGTCTCGTCCTTTGCCCCCTATTTTTGAGCACGTCCCCAAATTTCTTTCATCTTTACCCAAGAAAAAGAAAAGACAAAAGTTCAAAATTCAAAGTGGAAACACATGAATCCTTTCCTCCGTTTCTGCTAACCATGAGAGAGGACGGGGGGGATTGCAAGGTGGTGTGCCCTCCCCACCTGCCTCTGCACTCACCCGTCAGCTTCAGCCGCTTCCTCCCTGCAGCTCTCTGAGCTCCTTCTCTAGGCCAGATAGTTTTTCAGAGCTCCAGACCCGACCCTCCTGTTGCTTCTAGACCAGCCGCCTGGCTGACTCAGCTGCTCCTTATGCAGACGTACAACTTACCATTTTTGCTCTCTTCCCGAATTCTCACTGTGGTCACTCCAGGTGGACCTGAGAGCTATTCTACACCCACTTGGCAGCAGAATCCTGTCCTCCTAGCCCCCAACCATGTCTCCACGGTAGCACCTTCTCCAGCTTCATTGTCGAACTGTCCTAATACCCTCTCTGCTGGCCTCCTCCCCGGCTCTCGTTCTTCACGCAGCTACCAGTTCTTTCTAGAGACCTGGGGGCTTCCACTCCTGCTCGTTTCTGATGTTCTCCATCGCTACTGGAGAAAAGCCTCAACCCTGCTGTCATGTGACGTGCCAGCCCCCTGCACCCCGTGCCCCACGGATAAGGGCATTTCTAGATCTCTCCTGGTGCACGGACGCTTTCCAGTCATGTGACTACACTCTTGTGAGGGTCACTTTTCTCCAGCTCGCCCGTAAATGCTTGTGGCAAAGCAGAGCTGCCATCTCCCAGAAAGGCATTCTAACATCACTCACACCAGGCTCAGTGGTCTCCACGCCCCTCTGGCCGTTGGGAGGGGTGCCCATTCTAAAGGGTGTGGGGACACTCCATGATGCCACCTGTGGTCGGATGCTTGCATCTGTCCTCTCCCTGTCGTCCTAACTAGCGGGGACAGCAAGGTCTTATGCACACCTGAGGGCCCAGACCCCGCCACCCTCCGCCCCGACCAGCAGGCGTGGGCTCCTCCCACTGCACACAAAGTCCCCACTCACTGAGGAGGAAGGACGGGATACCCATCGTTACCACAGCCTTGCCACAGGCGTTGTGGAGTTTGCTGATATACCCTTGCCCGTGAACTTCCTGCAGTCCTCCAATGTTCTCACGTGTTCAAGTCGGATTCTGAAGTCTATGGAAGCAAGCTGCTTCTGACATCTTTTTGTTAGTTTTGACTCTATTTCACAGATTTTATACAGTTATACTATATAAAAGCACAGAGTACTCTCAACTCTTTTATTTACAGGGTGTAAAGTTTTTACTAACAAAGTTTTCATATCTTGAAAGAGGATATTAACTAGAGCAGAAATACTGTCCATGATTGAGTCAGAGACAGCACAGACTATGTTCTATTTCGGGATTTTGCCCTCTATGAGAACCTCCAGGCAGCGTGTCTAAATGCGACGACGACCCACTTCCGTGCGCTTCCCTGTGCTACACACTCTGTCGTGTCTTATCCTGCAGACGCGGGGGCAGTGGGGGAGAGCAGAGCTGGGGGTCCGCCCCCCGCCCCCTCCGCCCGGAAGCCGTGCTTGCCGGGGTCCTGCAACCGCCTCAGGATCGATTATCTTCGATGATGATAGTTCTGGGGAAGGGCTCGAGTTCGACAAATATGTACCGAAATTCATACTCGCCACTTTCTGGGTTCTGAAAAACAAACACATTTTCAGGTGTGACTTTTGTCGCCAGGGCTTACGCCCCGCCCCCGCCGAGCCCTCGGCTGCACACCTCCTTCACTTCCAGATGCACGGTTCCTTGCTTCCCAGGCTCAGAGCCCTGGATGTAGAACTTCACCCGCATGTGTTTCAGCCCGTCCTTCACATATTCGATGAAACTGTCGGGAACCAAAGAGCACAGCTGCAATTCCCGTCTTTCAGAAACGACCCCCGGCTTTCCCGACGCCCGCGAAGCGCAGTACCTGACGTGCTGCCTCCGCCCGCGGCGCGTCACCTCCCCGTAGCCCTTCACGGGCTCGCCCAAGACGCTGATGACCTGTGGGACAGACGCAGCACGGGATGCGGTAAGGCCTCCGCCTTTCAGGCTTCCCTGGGAAATATTTTCTGAGAAACCAAGTGATTTTTTAAGGAAACAAATCATTAAGCCTGGGACCCTCTCAAGACAAGTCCAACGATGGAGAAACCGCCCCAACAAGCATGTCTTTCCCGTAGACACTGAAGTCAGTGAGACTGTGGTGTGACCCACGGTTTCGCGGCAGGTGTTCCTACTTTCCACAGAAACCAGGCACAACGAGCTGGGCAAGGGTTTAAACACACATCGGAACATTTTTCGTGAAATGATTCTCATGGGCTCTAATGCTCAAAGCTACAAGAACAAGACAACTCTCTGAGTCACTAAAGACAGTCAAAGAAAACAAGTGCAGGCTTCCCCAGCTCTCCAAAAGTTGCTTTACTGCTTCTCTTCAAAGAAGAACCTACGCGAGTACATGTTTTGCTAACTGAACAAAACCCAAAAGTTTCTCGCTTTCCGGAACTGGTGGCTGGGCCTCACTTCACGCCCCCCACTCAGGAGCGCTTCCACTGGAGCGCACCACCCTCAGATGCCGGGGAGCCTCCAATGACCAGACAACAAGCCAGATCTAGAAGCATGAAACCATGATTCCTAATGGGAAAATCGACAATGACATGGAAATGTAGCTCTTCCTGAATTTAAAGGGCAAATACTTTGGAGTCTTTCCAAAAACGTAACTGGAGCCTTCCTTAGTCCCTGCGCAGTTCCCCCTTTCTCAGAGGTGTGTCTCCCTGCCTCCTCCTACATGGTTCCGGGACGGCCCAGAGTCTGATGATAAGAATCAACAGACTGAGAGAGCGAGAGGCCAGAGCCCGACAGCCTGGGGTCTCCTCCCAGACAGGACTAGAAAACGGGTGGAGCGAGAGGGGGCAGGGCCCCGACCAGCCAGGCACTTGCGGCTTCATTCGTCTCCCATCCCAGGGTGATGCGAGTTGTCTCTCACACACCTCGGTCTGTGAGAAGGTGCCGACAGTTTTTGGTGCTATCTGCGGTTTTCCTCTGGGGTATACAGACTAAGATTTCAATGAGTCACATTTGTCCCTGCTGAAGCTTTCCAGCCAGAGAGCAGGAACTCTGGCGTACGATGGCTGTGCTGGCTTTCTGTCTGTGAGCGAAAGCAGCACGGAAAGTCCTCCTTCTGGCAGAACCCCTAAGAGCATGTGGGCGACTTTTCCGGACGCCAGCCTGCCCCCAGGTAGTGCTCTGGGCCTGCTGTGCTGAGGAGCATAAGCTTTGGAGTCACACAGACGTGCGCTTGGGTCCTGGCTGTCCCACTTACAGCGCGGCAATCTCGGTCGAGTTAGCTCATCTCTGGAGTGTCAGCCTCCCCTTCTGCCAATGGGACAGTCGTAGTATTTAACACCAACGGCTTCCGTGAGAGCCAAGAACGACGAGGCACTGAGTGTGGTGCCTGGTGCCTTCAGTGAGTGTCAATAATTACTGCTATGATCACAGGGTCATGAATCAGGTTTTTTACAGGCCTAGGAACTTACCACAGGAGTTTAATACTCTGGCAAGGTCTAAGGGTTTAATATCTCTGACAAGTGACCGTCTGTTATATCAGGATGAACACTGCTACACAGACTTCTGGGTGGTCCTAAAGCATTTCCAGTACAGAACAGAGAGCTGATACCATAATCACAATCCAACTGTGTGACTCGTATGACTTTATTACAATACAAACACCACTAGTCTCAGAACCAGTATGTGTGTTCTGCTCCCCGCCCCATCCCCGGCCCCGGGATTTTTCCTGATCTTCAGTGTGTGCAGGACTCCACCTGGAAAACTAACCTCAGGGTGTGATCTGCACTTTTCTAAGGCTTTCCCGTAGACCTTATTAGGACTCCATGGAGAAAAAAGTTCTTTGAAAACTGCGTAAAACAAGCCACCTGCAAATCACAGAAAAAGAAGATCAAGCAAAGCAAGAACGAGACAAATGTGAAGTCACAAAGGGTTTAGGGGTCGTTATTGTACTTGCTGTGATCAACCTGTGATACTGATCCCAAAGAGCACCACCATCAAGTAGGTGAAGTCTCTTCCGGCTTCTTTCACTGTGGAGAGAGAGCACGGCAGAGTCAGACGTGGGCCCGACAGGGGCAGCGCACGCGGCTTCGGCGTTCCTAGCGTGAATCGGGGCATGTGGATCCGGGACCCATGGCGGGTCTGTATGTGCTCTAGAGTGGCTGCTCCCAAGCCTCCCTGTGAATCAGAACCACCTGAAGAAAGTTTTCAAAAGAACCTAGCAGAGTTCTGGGCCATGGAATCGTACTTTATTTGGTATTATCATTTTAATACTCTTCACTTTCTAAGATGAAGAAACACCTGAACAAGGATCCAGGCCCCCGGCGGGAAAACATGCTACAGACTGGGCAGCACTGGACACGTTCTGCTGCTCCCAGATTGAGTGTTTGCTTTGTCAGCTGCGGCCCAAGGGCTGGAAACAGGCCTCGACTCTGACAGTCACTTCCCACGCCAGCGCGCCCCCACTGGCTGCACACATAGCACTAACAGAACAAACTCAGAGCGCTGGGAACGAACGAACTCAGAACACCAGGAGCCTGTAGACATGGTGTCTCTACTGAGAAGGAGCAGCAGCAATGGTGTGTAGGAACGGGGCACAGAAAACAGTGTATGTGTACGGTCTCGCTTAGGGTTCGTGAGCCCTCCTACTTGTTATCACCTTGTTTTAAGGGACCCGGACCTTCTGGATTTGGGCTGTCCCATACAGTAACCATACACCATGCATGGCTATTTGAGTTTAATTTTACAATTAAGTTAACTTAAAATTAAATAAACACTCAGCCCTCAATCACACCAGCAACACTTCAAGTGCCGAACAGCCGCATGTGGCTAGTGGCTACCATACAGAGACCACATACAGGTAGAACATTTCCATCCCCGCGCTAAGTTTTATTTGGACAATGCTGCTGTGGACATTCTGCAAAACAGCATATCTGTCCTTTCTATTCAAGCCACATTAGTCAGAGCCCAGAGTAATAAGGAGCATGTGTCAGGAAGCTTGATGGACACATGCACTCTAAGTGTATGTGTCTGGGGGAGATGAGCCCAGAACACAGATCCAGGGCTCACCGACCACACAAATACAACTCTTAGGGGTACACTGCATGGGGCATGTTAAGACACCCCACCCCAAATGAAAGAAACTACTGCATCCCATACCACGATGTGTGGTAGGTCCCTCTGGACTCTGTGGGCAACATATCCCCAATTTGGGGATATGCTCCCCCTCGGTCACTGAGTCATCAGGAAGGCTGTCGCCTTTGAATGGGGGTACAGATGAGGACAGGACTCTGCAGCAGGACCCATCTGCAGTGGAAGCAGTAGTGCTGCTGGAGCCAGATGACTTGACACCTGCTGTTGGACAGTTTGTGCCTTTGCCCTCTGCATATAGGCTGTCCCTTCGTGCTGCACTTCCAATCATCCCCCCCAACCCTGTTCAGGCTATCGTGGTCGAATGATTATGTACATGTTCTCATGTTCAGCAGATTACAAACCATTGATAGGATACAGTTTTGTTTTGTTTTGGTTAATGTTGTTAAAAACTATATGTATCGAAATGACATAGAGCAAAATATTCGCAATAGTCATCTTTGCACGGTATAATCACGGATGTCTCAACCGTTTGCTTCCTTTTTACTTTTTTTTTTTTAACAGATTATTTGTGAAATAAAATAATAAACATTAAATTCATTAGCTCATCTGTGAAAACTCTGACTTTTCCTGACAGAATTACATTTTGTCTTTCCTATTATCTGTGTTCTTTCTATTGCTGTCCACATCACCCAGGGTAAATGTTGTTTTGAACATCTTTAATTCTGTAGCATGACGAGTCTATCTCAACATCTGGGCTCAGAAGTCATTCAAGGGCAGTGCTGAGTTGACCTGCCTGAGCTGATCCCTATGGATTATGCCTCATAATCCATATTCATTCCACCCAATTACTCCGTATCTATCGTACGCTCCCTGGTACTCTCTTTGTAGCACAATTACTGTGTTATCACTGTTTCACACTCTGTATCTACTTTTTCCTTCATTAAGTGCTCATCCATTTGTGTACAGGAATTTCCTGGCACACCCATTAGCATCCTTTCAAGTGTCAAGCATAGAGAAAATGGAAGCTCAAGAAATACTCGTGAGTGGTTGGTTGTTCTAAAGAGTACTGACATGGCTATTAGAAAATTAAGATTAGGAAAATGTGGTTTTAACTTTCATTTGTATGAAACTGGGAAAGTGTGCCTCATATATAGAGTTTTAATGTCCCTCGATGGAGTGAATAGGAAACTCAACGGAGATGAGATGGCATCTGTGAAATCTACTAACTTGTTATAAACTTCTAAATAATGGCTAAGTTTTACACAGCTCCACACTAAAACTAACTGAAGTTGAGAAAAATGTTTCTAGACATAATTCAACAAAGTTATGTAAAAACCAACTTTGAAATCTAAGTCTGTGAAGAAAACTGCAGGTCTATATTCTCAAATTCTGGACCGTGTTGCACGGTCCTACCTTCCAATTTGTGTGACTTGTTTTTCTATTTTTAGCACCGAACCTGTGTCAAACGACACTGGCAGCTCCCGCCACGCTGGCCGAAAGACTGATCACTCCCGTTACCTTTCTGTGACTTGGAGACGACGGTTTCCCCTCTCTGACTGTGCACAGACACCTGTTTGCTGCCGTCGTCCCCTACCCTCTGGGCACTCTGCCCCTGCGTCCAGAGGGTCTTCTGGGCGATTCCAAGGAGACACTTCGGTAGCCCCGTTCTCTTTCGCTCTTGCAGACCCCAGCTCAAGCTAGGCGCAGTCTTCAAGCAAGCTTTGTTAAGCACTAAGTGTGGCGGGAACAGCCGCTTTCCCGACGACCTGCGCATCCTCTCCGCACACTGTGCAGCTCGTAAGAAAGTACAAATCATGATTACAGAAAAGTGCTCCGCTTTGGGAAGGTGCCAACTACGTCCAACAAAGCTTCACTACCCAATACACACGCAGCCGGGGTGTACTCAGAGCCACACATTCACACCGGCGATTCTGCACGGCGTGTTCGGCAAAAACGTTAGCTCACGAAAGAGGCTCGACCACCTCCTCTTCCCTTCCGAGCTCTTTTTACTCGAATTAAAGTGCTTTAATTACCTTCCGTACTGACATTCACACACTACCTGCCATGCCTCTGCAAAGTAACCTGGGAAGCCGTGAGGAGTCCTGGGAATAGTAGTTTCAGGCCTTCACTCTTCACAGAACTACCGCGGGGGGGAAAGGCATCAGGACTACAACTCCCACAGTGCAAGGCGGCCAGAACGCGCTTGCCCCCTCCACCACCTTCCAGGTTCCCTACGCTTGCGCCGCACGTATTTGGCCCCCCCCCCGGGGGGGGGGGCGTGATCAAGCAACTGACGAAAATCGAATTAGCGATTACAAGCTGGGTGTTCTTGTGTCCCTCTGAGACGGCTTTAAACTGGGAAATCCTCGGTCTGATTGCGGCTTTGCTGTTCCTCATGGGCAAATGATGTAGCCTTTGCGTTTCAGTTTCGCCCCCAGGAAACTGGTCAGGAAGGAACAAACTTCCCCAGAGCCAGCACGTGGGGAGGGGCGAGGTCGTCGCAGTGCCCAACACCAGTGGCCAAAACTCAGAGGCCCGCTTGCCGCGGGGCGTCCTCAGCATCAGGCCGTGGGACGTGCGAAGAAGCACGGCTCCCGAAGTTTCTAGAACAGCTCCTGAGGCTGAAGGAGAGGTGGTGTTCCCCTCCGCCCCGCCCCTACGTACGCGCGCCGGCGTCGAGTGGGCGTGGCGCCGGGCGGCGCGCTCCTTCCTCCGACCGCCGCTCCGCGTCGGGCGCGCCGCCGGGTCTCCATGGCGACGGGACGCGGCCGGCTCCTGCAGCTGTACTGGCGCGGCCTCCAGGCTCCGCGTTTGCCGCCTGGCGGCGTCGGCGCGGCCCCGGGGCCCGACGGGGAGGCGGCCGGGCCCGCCGGGTTCAGGTGACTGTCCTGGGGCCGCGGGTCGGGTCACTACCCCGCCACCCTTCCCCCTAATTTCCTCCGTGGGCCCCGCGCGGCGTGTTGCTCGCGGCTCTTGGTGGTGCCGGAGAGGCCTGAAGCCGCGGGCGGAAATTTCCTCAGCCTGGAGACGTGCGGTTTCCGCCAGTCCTGGTCCTAGCAGACTACTGCCCCGGAACAGTCTCCCTCCTCCCCTCCGTTCAGTTCTCGGCCCTGTGGGGACCTGGGAGCCTCGGCGCAGCGCCTCGCGCCCCGCCGCGCGGATGCGCTGCACCTGTGGGCCGGTGCGGTCCCCGGAGGGGCGGGGAGGGCGCCCGGGCAGAGCGCGTCCTCCAAGCCGCTTGCTCCTTCTGGGGCCGGAAATCACTTTTCTCCTCCTCATGAGTTTGTAAGTTAGGGAAGCGGACTCTCCTCAGGAGAAGGTTCCGCGTTTCGCTCCCGCCCGTGACTGCGGGACGGAGGCCACACCCCGCAGCAGGGAATATGGTGGTGGGGGTGGGGGGGGGCGTCGGCGAGCGCGCGTTCCCGGGGCAGCCTCTGCGCTTCTACCCTCCAGGAGGTCTGCTCTGCGCTTTCCTTCCTTCCCTCCTCTTTGGAGAGAGTTGGGGAGGGCAGAGGGAGAGGAGGGAGAGGGAGAGAGTCTTCAGCAGGCTCCGCCCGCCCAGGGCAGAGTCCCACCGCGGAGCTCAAGCTCGCAGCCCGAGAGCGTGGCCCAGGCTGAAACCGAGTCGGCAAACCCCGCAGGGAGGCCTGCCGACAGCCCCTCGTTGGTGTTCAGTCCCCTGTCCCCTTCTGCCCGTCTTTGGGACCACGCGCTGGGCTGATGTTCTTGTCCCGACGTCTAGAGCCCGTCTCCTACCTTTCTCTTGGGCACCCTGGTTCTGAGGGGGTCCTCTTCTTCAGGGAGAGAAGGTCACGTTGAGGAGATGCGGAGGGGCGGGCAGCAGGAGGCTGCAGGTGCGCTCCGAGAGGATGTTCGGCTTTACTCCAAGGGTAATGGTTCATTTCTCAGTGCAAGATCTATCCGGTGGAGGTGTCCGTGCGCTATCGCGCTACCTTATTACATTCTTCCCATTTTATGGTGCGTGGTTCCTAGCTTTATACCCCTCATCCCAGTATTTGCCAGGTAGAGGGACAATACAAAGAACAGTTTGCATTCTTGAGATTCCTTTTGCGTGCAAGTCCTTATGATTTGTAAGATACAAAAAACACATGCGTATTCTGCCTTCTAATAAACCAAATGTCTATGTTTACCTATAAAAATGGTTCTGTTATTTAACAGTTCAGTAACTTAAATTACTTCTTGTTTTCCCGAATCTTCAGGCTATGGCCCCATGGTCGTCCTAGAATCCATTACCCACTCACTCTGGTTTCAGAAGTGGTGCTCTGCCCCTTCGTATTATGGTGATGGTTGGTTCTGGAGAATAGTGCTAGGCATACCACAAGCCTCGTGACGACTGAAACGGGGACAGTGCCTCCAGAACTTCTCTAGGAGAGAAACAGTGGCATTTAACTTGGAACCTTGAACTTTAAATCAATTGGCGACGATTACTAAAATTACTCTTTATATAGAGAGCTCTATCAGTGGGGAGCAGGAGGATTTTTATGTGATGAATCTTCTGTTACTTTGTAAGTTGAGTGAACTACCTGGTGATGACTTAGAGTGCCTGGCATGGGAGTTCGCATGTCAGCCTGTAATTTGGTGAGGTCTCCATTCTTTTTTTTTTTTTTTTTTTAAAGATTTTATTTATTTGACAGAGAGAGAGGTCACAAGTAGGCAGAGAGGCAGGCAGAGAGAGGGGGAAGCAGGCTCCCCAATGAGCAGAGAGCCCGATGTGGGGCTGGATCCCAGGACCCGGGGATCATGACCTGAGCTGAAGGCAGAGGCTTAACCCCCTGAGCCACCCAGGCACCCCGGGGTCTCCATTCTTTATGGGGAAGAACAATCAGCTGTCAAGAATGATTGCAGATGGTCTAAGTAGGTGGTGACTTTATTGTCTCACTGCAGAAAAATTAGACTTTAATAAGGAATCACTAGCTCCCTTTTTAATGAAAAAATGTGAACATGTGTGAATGTCATAAACTGTTAGGAAAATAGCAGAAAGGATATTAGGCTGGCTTAATTTCTGCTTGGTCTAGTTTCTTTGGTTTATCAAATATCAAAAATCAGTGTCAGAAGATAATTTTTTTCTTTTTTTTAAGAAGGCAAGTTTTAAAATATCGAATTTATTCAAAGCTATTGGACAAAATCTATTCCTTAAAAACAGTGGTTTTAAGCCAAATGTCATTTTACTAATTATGTCAGCTAAGTGTGTGCTTAATTTTATAGATGCGTAAATCAATGTGAGGACATGCATGGAATCTACTGATTTGTTAATTGTGTGGCCCTTGAAAACGTGCAATTGGTTTATTTTATGGAGAAATGGAGATGTACTTTTAGTAATACCAAAAGCAATAGTGATAAGATATAGAGTATAATATAATATGGTCGGAAGAGCTCTGGAGGGACAGTCGGGAGATGAGAGTCTCTGGGGCTCTTGGCCTCTAGCTTGGGACCTTAAATGAGTCGCTGTAAGTGCCTTGTTAGAACTGTAGTTCTAACTGATTTGTGAAATAGGGATTCATGAGAACTCTTTTAATTATGGAAAAATTAAACAGTAACAGGCTGTACTTCTCAAACATGTAGGTGCCAGTGGGCAGGAAATGCACAGGGCATCCTCCTGACATGTAAAACAAATGCAGTGGCTGTGGGAAAAATGTTAAGTAATTTAACTTTTAAGTAATATAATACATTTGTATAATAAGACAACCACAGGTAAGTATCCAGTACAATGCAACATTTGCATTAATTTTTAAGATCAAGTAGGAGATTTTTTTTTAAAGATTTTATTTATTTATTTGACAGAGAGCACAAGTAGGCAGAGAGGCAGGCAGAGAGAGGGAGCGGGAAGCAGGCTCCCCGCTGAACAGAGAGCCTGATATAGGGCTCGATCCCAGGACCCTGAGATCATGACCTGAGCTGAAGGCAAAAGCTTAACCCACCGAGCCACCCAGGTGCACCTCAAGTAGGAGATTTCAAAGGACTTTTGAGCTTTCTGCAGCTGTGTCCCCAGATTTCAGGGCCACTGGTAATCCAGAATGGTGCGAATGTCTTTGGAACCACTGCTACTGCCTAAGGATTGTGCTCACACACTGTGAGTCCGAGCTCTCTTGTGTATGGGATTCTCAGTTTTGAAATTAAAACTGCTGAAGTCGCACAGTGTATTGCATATTCAACATATTAAGAAATATTAGAAAATATGTGGAATTCTGTCACTTCAATTCTCCAGCCCCCATTTAAAAACAACCACCATCCCAAAACCTTGTAACCTTGTAATCCTGTGAATCAGGCGTATCACTGGTTAATATCCTGTCTTTCCTTCCAGACCTTTTTCCTTTGTGCATGTTTAGTTTTTCTCTTAAGAGACAAATTCAAAAATATGATTATGTAGTATATCCTGATATAACCTGCTTTTTTCAACTGATCTGTTATTAATGTAGCAGGTATTTATTGACTGTCTCTGTATGCCAGGCATGTTGTGGGTGAAGAATGAGGAGTGAACAGAACTTACGCAAAAGACCTGCGGATGTGCCGCTTGCAGTTCCAGTGATGTGAGCGAAGTAGATAAGATGTGTAGTGACGGATGGTGATATGTGCTAAGCAAAAAAGGAAGGAGGGGGCTTAAAGTATGTGCGCGTGTATGTGGCGTGTGCTCGTGTGCACACGCGTGCGTGTGTGCATAGTGTGGGTCGGAGTTTGAGAGGGAACAGCCAAAGGAGTTGTCAGTGAGATGGTGGCATTGGCACGCATACCTGAAGGAGGTGAGGGACCCGCCATGCAGACATCTGGAAGACGTCCCGAGCTTGTGTCTAGCGCAGACACTTCCGCCGTGTTGAAGTGTCCGTTTCTTGGCTGAGCGTTGCTCATGGTATGGAGCCAGGCCGCTCCATCAGTCCCCGTCCTGTCCTGGGAAATTCGTCAGTGTAGACAGATCTGAGATGGACTTTCTCGAGTCACAGATTTGGGCTTATTTTCTCGCTTTGGGATATATTTTGTACAAGTGAAATTCCTGGCTTAAAAGAATACATGTGCCTTTTAAGGCTCTTGACAAACACTCCCAGATTTGGCTTCCATATTGTTTATACCAGTTTGTGCTCCCAGCAGTGAAGAGGTGTTCTTTATTTGGTCTTCGCCAGTTTGCTAGATTGAAACAGATCGATACAGCATATTAATTTACTTTTCTTCGACTCCCTTAGAAAAGACTTAGGGTGTAATAGATTTTATTTTTTTGACACTTTTTGATTGCAGAAATATGTATGGGAAAAAGCTGTTATCAATTTACTAATGCTTTTTTTTTTAAGATTTTATTTATTTGTCAGAGAGAGAGAGCATAAGCAGAGGGAGTAGCAGGCAGAGGGAGAAGTAGACTCCCTGCTGAGCAGAGAGGCTGAGGCAGGGCTCATTCCAGGACCCTGAGATCATGACTTAAGCCGAAGGCAGATGCTTAACCAACTGAGCCACACAGACATCCCAATTTACTAAGGCTTTTAAGCAAATTTATATCTGAGGACTCCAGCAGTATTCATTTAAGTTAAGGAAGCTTTCCTCAGCCTCTGCGTACAGCGTATAGATACAGACCTCCAGTCTTCTTGGCATGACCGTTCATACTGCCAGGGCTCTAAGGGTCACTGGCTGGGAAGTCCTGACAGGTAGTATTATTTGATGGAGAAGTAATAGAAATGCCTTTTACTTAAAGCTTATGTGTTAGAATCCTTTGTCAACTAAAGGTATTTATTTGATCTTGGAATATGTAATACAGATTGGCACAGAATTTACAAGAACTTGACCACTTAAAATAAGGAATGCTTTTAAATCACTTAAAGTGCGTATGTTTAAAGATTGTGTATTGCATTGAATGGTGGTCCCTCAAATTCTTGCTCACCCAGAACCCTAGGATGTGATTTGATTTGGAAATGGGGTCTTTGCAGATGTAATTAGTTAAGATGAGGTCACACTGGGTTAGGATGTGACTGGCGTCCTGATGAGAGGAGCCGGAGACACACAGGGAAGATGGTAGGGTGAAGATGGAGGTTAGAGCTGGCCATCCTATTGGCCATGAGCTGAGGAACACTAAGGATTGTCACCAACCACCAGAAGCTGGAAGAGGCAAGGGAGAATTCTTCCCTGGAGACTTTGTGGAGGGAGCATGGTCCTCCCAACACCTTGACTTTGGACTTTTGGTCTCTAGGACTGAGACAATACATTTCCGTCGTTTTAAGTCAGCTAGTTTGAGTCAGTTTGTTAAGGCTGCCCTAGGACACTTAACACAATTAGGAAATTGTATTTTACTTCTTATTATTGTCTTAGAGCCAGGTCCGTGGAGTTGAAGCTTTTCTTTTGTGGAAAGCTTTGCTTAAGTAGTACTTTCAACAGGAATACAAAGATCGAGTGCATAGGTGGAAATCTCTGAATAAAGGGGGAGGACATGGCAGAGCTTTCCAAAGGAGGGCCTCTTCCGCCTGCTCTCGTTCCCTTCCTGTTCTGCTGGGCACAGATTGGGTATCACTGGTTCTGCCTAGCTTCTTTGCGTTCCCAAGAACTCACTGGCACGTTGAGTTTCTTTCGTAGAAGCTGGCATGGAGAGGCCTGGGGAGGCAGTGTTTTTTACCTTGGTGAATTTGTTACTTTCCAGGATCTGGAGAGATTCACCATGTCCCTCCTGTCCCAGGCGGAGGTGCCAGTGTGCAGATGCTAGCTCGTGTTTATCCAGGGCTGATCACGACCAGCACGATGGCTGACGTGATACAGACAAACCTATAAAGGGAGGACAGACTCATTCTCTGGCTGCTCAGAAGCCTGTGGGGAATCATCAGGCATTTGAGTGCTTGCGGGTCTGCACATGGTGGCGTGCCCATTTCCACGTGGGTTTCAGGTTGTGCTGGGTTGTGGGCTATATGGTCCCTGTGCCTCTGAGGGGTGGGCCACGCTGGGGATCTCGGACCATCCTTTGTTCAGATCCATCCCTGGGGCTTTGGTTCTTCCACTTCCAGAGAGATTACTGCCGTTCCTTCCAACATCTCATGGCCCTCATTTTGCCTCCAGTTATTGCCCATATCCTTTCTGATTGTTAGTCCAAATATATGCAGGGAATCGGCTTGGTAGGAAAAATGGGGGTGGGTGCTAAACTCTTGGTGAACGAAGTACGTTCTTGGAGCAAAGGCACGTTGGTGAACTGGGCAAGTGGAACCTATCCCCTAGGTTTTAGTCACACACTGGGTGGGAGGCGGGTCAGTAATTGATGTATGTGTGTTTGTGTGTGTGGTCAAGAAGCAGCTTCCAAAGCTTTCCAAGATAACTAGCGTCCCCACCAGTAGCTCTGTCTGGGGGCTGCTGCCTGGAAACTGAAGGCTACGGGCCCTGTGCCTTCCTGGATTTCTGGCCAGGTTTTAGATCCCTGTGGAGCCACGGTGGAGCAGAGCTGGTTCGGAGGGCTGTTTTTAATAAAAATGTATTTCAGGAACTTCTGAAAAGAACTAACTGCATAAAATAGTATACCTTATTTCATTGAATCCTAAAAGCCGTTGATTGTAAGATTTACTATTTTTTTGTACCACTAAAATAAAAAAAATAGATGGCCAAAGTATATACCATTGAATGTGAGATACTTAAAATGTGAAAAAACTTAGTGTTTCCGCGGTTATGATCGCCAGAGCTAGGGTTGGAGCATTACTATCCCTCAAAGACCCGAAAAGCTGCAGATTATGTGGGCAGTTCTGGTTCACAAATCTGAGGTTTTTCTTACTTGACTGAGGCTGTTCTTTGTTAGGTTCCTGCTATTACACTGTTGAAGCTGACCAGTTGATAACATTTTATTTTTTCCTTTTGTTCCATTAAATGAGTTTTACAGCACCTCTTTGATATGTTGACAGCCTATAAAAGCAAATATTTAATCTTCTTGTTTACTACACTTGATCTTAGCCAAAGGGCCAGAAGCGATTAATTTTTTGTTTAAAACACATCAGAGTGAGTCCAGGTTTCAGGTATACTTACTCAGGACACATGGAATGTTTTCTAGTCCCTCTCCTGTCCCACCCCACTCCCCACTTCCTTCTTTCTTTCCTTCCTTCTTTCTTTCTCTCCTTCCTTCCTCCTTTCCTTTCCCTTTCCCGAGATGAACTTTTACAGTGAGTCATTCTTGGAGTTTATGAACCCTTTACGGTTTTGTAGAGGGGACTGGACAGGTCATCTGTCATTCTAATTTGACTTTTCCGTCTTACCTTCAGAAAGGGGCCAGGCGCCAGGAGTGCAGGAAGGGCTGTCCTGAAGCAGTGTGCCCGGCGGGGAAAGCGCTGTGAGCAGCCCCCCAAAGACCAGCTGGTGTCTATGGAGAGGTGAGTCCTCATAGATGGCGCTCTTCTGGGGAGCTCTGGGGTGGAGTTCTTAGACAAAATTCCAATGCTGTGCATACCAAGCTGCTGTTCTGAGCTGAGAATAGAATTGCGTAGGAAGAAAGTACAACATGGAGAGTTTGCTGTGAGTCATCAGCCTGTCACCGCTGTCATTATTAGACTAGGTTTATGAAGTGAACTTCTGAAAGTGACAAGTAAATTTTCCTTTTTAAAAAATGTTCTTCAAAGTTATTCACGTTCTAGTTGATCAAAATGCTTGAAACCGTGGAAAGGAGATTAAAGTGTGTTCTTCTAAAAGGTCCAGGGGCCTCTGGGTCTGTTAGCTTTCTGAGCTTTGCAAGTCCATTTTGCCCTGGCAAGGTTCTGCAGGATGTTTTTTTTTTTTAAAATTTTTTTTAACTAATTGTTTGAACTTGATGCTGAGATGGCTGTGGATTTGTGCTGTACTGACGCTTCTGGAGCACCAACTCTCTGCTAAGCATTGTCTGGCACCTGAACACGTGTGGGCACTGCAGACATTTCCATTGGGGGGAGTAGGGCTCACATAGTCTGTGTATCGCAAAATCCAGATTCAAATGTAAGTTGCCTGATCTCAAGTTTTGGGCTTTGATGTTATAACTCAGCTACCAGAGTACATGCTTTCAGGTGTTTTTAAAGATAAATGAGAACTAAAAAAGAGTTAATTAAGGACAGCAATTTAAGCTTTAAACACTATACTCTGAAAACACTATCTGTCATACAATAATATGATACAAGAAATAGAACGAATATTCATTTGGTTTATCTGTTTGCCAAATATCCGAGGACCTTCTCTGTACTAAATACTGTGCTCTGACACTTTGTGAGTTTCTAGGATTGTCCTGCTTCTCACTTTCCTGTCTCCTTCCCCATCCTCCCCCACCTCCATCCTCTGCAGTATGAAACAATTAGAATCCCACACAGAGTGACCCAGTATGGTGTGGATAGTGATTTTTCCAGCTTTGAGGATACCTCATGAACCATAGCTAAGAATGTCTTTGATCTCTATTGTTCTAACTATAAAGAGGGGGTTTTCTGCTTTTGCTAGAAGTACAGGGAGAACCCTCCTCCCTTCATTATCTTAGTCTGCTGGGTAGGAAGGTGAACCCTCTAATGGCCTTTGAATAGGATTTTAGTCTAATTAATTCTTCCTGGATAAGATTTGCCAGATACTTTTCTGAAATGTTTTCTTTAAGCCCAGCTCTACATTTTTTTTAGATTACATTTGCTTATAAAATAATAACTATGAGTTTTTGTGAAACAGTTGAATCAAAATATGAAAACTGTGTGCGACGGGTAATCCAAATGGTCACAAAGTGTATTTTCTTGCAACTTTGCCGTCTCTGCGTTAGCAACATTTTGCCGCTTAAAGTGTCTAATTTATTGACTCTGAATGTAAGGAATTTCATTTAGCAGGAGGGATTTAATTAATCCCTAAGCAAAACTGCTTTTTTAACGAATCGGGGAGTCTCTGGTTGAATATCCCCAAAGCTTCTGAGTGGGGGGAGCTCAGCCTGGTGACGCAGACCAGGCAAGTCTTGCATTCGTCATCTTTCTCCAAGGATCCATTTCATTCTTTCTCACTATTGTTGGAATCTTAGCACTGATTATTTCCCTATGAAACATTTGATAACCTGACTTTCATTATAATTTAAAAAAGTAAAGTCATTGAAATCATAAGTGGAGATAGGGGCAAACCATTTTAAATTGGCCGAAGGGTTTTACTGCCCCAGTTCTCTGTCCCCAGGCCCCCCACCCCTTGCCCCACAGTCTTCTGTGGCTTGCTTTCTTCCAGCCTCAGGTCCAAAGGTGCCCGTTCCTGACTTCCTAACGTTGGTAAGGCTTTCTGGACATGCTCAGGTTCTGATAGTTGTTATGTAAAAGTGTAAGATCATAGAAATACATGGGGTATTGAGAATTCAGCTCAATGTCATTTATCTAGACAATAAAGGAGAAAGGAAAAGAGAGTTCAGAAAATCTTATGGGGCTTGGAGTTTCCTTAAAGTGCTGGGGGAAGGTTTCAAGTGTGAGGATGTATTGGAAGGGGGTGCATGAGGGGTGGTATGGGTTAGGTGGAAGATAAGTGGATATTTCCTATTCCAGTTTCTTCTTCCTCTCCCCCTCCTCCCCCTCCTCCTCCTTCCCCTCCTCCCCCTCCTCCTCCTCCTTTTTTCTGAGGAGGAAGATTCTGTGTTACTTTTTAATGAATAGCTAAGAATCCATTCTTTTTCTCTTACTTCATTTTATCTCATCGAAGAATGATGGGTACTTTCATGAGGGAGATAGGGAAGTCCTGCCTGTGGATTCACAGTGTATGAATATGGGTAATGTGCCAAAGGAGTTAGCTTGCCATGACCTTGGGTCTCTGGATTCGTTTAGGTCATGAGGACTGTGGTAGCAGGACATTTCACTTGAGAAACCAGTGGAAGATAAGGGTACAGTTTGCCTCTCATACAGGAGGGGTGCTGGTCGCTCTCTGTTTGGTGGTGAACAGCCAGGTGTTTTCTGGATAACTTTTAGCTCAAATGCTTGCCTGCCTCTCTGATTTTTTCCCCTCTCCCAGGATGCCCTCAGAAATCTTGCTGAAGATCTTTTCCTACTTGGATGCTGTGACCCTGCTGTGTGCTGGATGTGTGAACAGGCGCTTTTATCATCTGTCCAATGACAAGTAAGGAGAAAACCAAATCTCTCTGTCCTCTTTTGATGGTGTTTTGATAGAAGTCATGAAAACTAATAAGACTGTTTTAACCATTTTTTTTAAATTTAAAAGAATTAATTTTGAAAGTGTTTCTAGACACAGATGTAGTATGTCTAATGCTTTACATGGTCAAATGGATATTCCCAGTGATTTGCATTTATACACTTTAAAAAAAAAAGGAGTATCTTTGCATGAACTGAAAAAGATCAAACTTGTTATTGGTGTGCGCTTGTCTCCTGTATGGAAGACTGTATCTTCAGTGTCAGTATGTGTCAGTATGCACACAAGTGGGTTTCAGTGTGGGTTCAAGGGAAATAAGCCTGTTCTTGACAATAACTCTAGAATGGATGTCAAGCAATTTTTGTGTCTCTTTCTTAATGACTCCTAATAGGAGGTGAAGACATTCACTAAAGCAAAGTGCAGTAAGGCATTTTCATGAAAGAGGTCAATTAAATATCCCAAACTAGCTTTTTCGGGGAGTTCTTACATTGTTAAAGGATGGAGTTCCGATTGCTCAATAAGTCGATAAATTATAAATAGCTTTGTTTCTCTAAACATCACCTCTCCCCACTGACCTTCACGGGCTCAGATGGTGTAAGCACTGGGCCTTCCAGTGGATTTGGGGCCATACCTCTAGTGATGTTCCTTGCATACTTTTCTTATTAATTATATGCCCATCCCACTTTCTTGGGAGTTGTCCTTTAAAAATCTGAGCTTCTGATGCAATTACCTGTGTGTTTGTTTTCTTATTATAAGAAATATCTTAATTGCATACATTGCATTTTATTTTTTTATTTTTTAAAGATTTTATTTGTTTACTTTAAAGAGCTAACGTGTGCACAAACATGAGCAGGGGAGTGGGGGAGAAGGAGAGAATCTCCAGCAGACTGTACCCTGAACGTGGAGCCTAACAAGGGGCTCTATTCCACGGCTCCAAGACCATGACTGGAGCCGAAACAGCGAATCAGGCGCTCCTGCCACTCCTCCTGCTTGTGCTCTGGCTTTCAAGTAAATAAATAAAATCTTTAAAAAAAAAAAATCAGGTGCTCCACCGACTGAGTCACCTAGGCACCCCCCCGCACATATTGAATGTTATTTTTAAGAGTCACTGTCTGATCGTATAGTCAGACTTCAAAAAGGGCACGTTAACACTTCATTAGAACAATAAATTGGGCCCATTTTGTCAACAGCTTGTTTGATTGAAGCGTGTGTGTGCCTGACTGGTAGTCAGAATAGCTAAATACGCTCTTGTCCTCAAATCCACCTTAGTCTTCTAACAGGATGGGGATCAAGAAATGAATGTGTCTGGGTTTTAAGTACTTGTTGAAGCATCTTATACGTGACATTTGCATTTTATAAATAATTACGTGGAACAATCCACACAGGATTTTAATTCTATAAAGAGTTCTTTTTCGGCTTCACCATGGTAAGCGCGGTCGGCTGACGTGCGGAAGCGGTTCTTCCTGCAGGTGGCACAGGTGGCACAGATGGCAGGTGTGGCGGTGCCCGAGGCTGCGTAGGGCCCCGGGCGCGCGCTCGCGGGTCGGGAGCCGGCGCGTGCGCGGGAGCAGAGTCCGCTGTGCTGCGAGCGGTGCCCGGGTTCGCGGTGCGAATGACGAGGAACGTCGGTCCGCGGAAACCGGAACAAGCTTCTCTGTCAAGGAGTTTATAAAACTGCCTGCTCAAGGGCTTTTGGCGAAATCGCGTCAGGTTTACCTCGCCGGACCTCAGTCGTCGTCATTTTGCAGCTCTTAGCTCAGGTGGCAAAGGCCAGATGTTTCTGAACGAGACGATAAATACCTGAGGGCAGAAGACTTGGTGCGGAGGCTTCCGCGGGGAGAGAAAGGACCGGACGGTGCGGCCTAGAACGAGTCGCGGTGGGGTCCGGTTCGGGGTGTGTGTGCGGGGCCCCTCGCGGCTGCGGCAGTGCGGGGCTGCGCCGTTCTGGGGCGCACAGGCTTGCCTCCGGGGCGCGGGGGTCCCCAGCGCGGGGCCGCCTTCTCCTCGCTGCCTCTGGGCCGCGGCCACGTCGTCCCACATGCAACGACGCCGAAGTGCGGAGACGGGGGTCAGCATGTCGTTGCGCTTATTCAGGTAAAGCGCACTTTTCACTGTAGGAAACTGAGTTTAGCCCCGCCTCGGTCTCCCCCAAGAGACTGTTCCCCAGTTTCTGTCTTTCCCTGAAGGCGACCGTTGGCTGTTGGCTGGGAGAGGCCTGCCTTGGGCTGACTTCGTCCCCCCCCACCCCCTCCACAGCCCCCACCCCCCCTGCCACCGCTCCGAGCTCCTGGCCTCTGGGCGCGACAGGCAGGGGAGGCGCGGGTGGGGCTCTGAGCTGAATTGGGACTCAGCCTTGTGGCTGATGGGCTCTTTGCATTTGGGTAAATTACTTGGTTCCGTCAAGTTCGTTCGCTGTTACTGAAGAGGCCGAGAGCCCCGCAGGCAGGCCTGTGAGCTCTGGCAGAGGCTGCGGGGGCGGCCCCGGGGCCTCCGTCTCCTCCACAGACACGGACGCGCCTGGGCCGCAGCTTCGCACGGGGGCTCCGTTACAGTGTCTGCTCGGTGGGGACAGTAATAGTAGCTACTGTCTGGGTTCGTTGATGATTAAACTAGTTAACCTTTACAAAGTCCTCAAATTAATGCTTAACACAGTGCTCAAAAAATACTGTGATTTTTTCTTTTTTCTTTTTTCGCTCATTATGCAGCGAATTTTTTCTTTCTTCTCTTTGTGCAAGCACAATGTGTTCCTTGTGGAAAAATTAAAACATAGAAATCAAAAATAACATACAATTCCATTGCTGCTGACATTTCTCTCTATGTGTATGTGTATATGGTTCTCTTCTGATCTTTTAAAAAGGTACATACTTAAAAGTACACAATAGGAATCCCCGGGTGTATTTCTTGTTATCTCTCTGCAATCTGTTATTCCATTAGTGCTGTAGAAAGGTAGTGGTTTGGAGATGCCAAAGACCATGAGATCACTCATTTCAACTTGACCCTGGGAAACAAGCTTTTCCTTTTAGTGTGTGTTTCTGGGGTTGGCGAATCTGAAACACTTACCTCAAACTGCAGTTCACTGTAACACACAAGCGACTATAAATGTTCGGTTTGATTTATTCGTGGACTCGGACTGTTTAAAAATGATCGTGCATCTCTGAGGTAATCTGTTGCTGCTGCAGGAGCATGCGAGTGTCTCTTAGTTAACGTAGCTCCTCTTCTCCCCCAGTTTTATTTGGTTTAGAATCTATACAACTGCATTTTCACCTAAACGATGTAACTGGAAAGTTAACTTGGCAGAGAAGTCTGCTGTATCTATGAAGTCACTGTCGGTTGAGGATAAAGAAGCTGGATATTGGAAGAAAGAATTTATTACAAAGCAAAGAGCATCTGTAAAAGCCGTGCTCGCTCAGGTTCTCCAGCCTGTCAACCCGGACACAGGCCTTCCCGTCAAAACCAAAGAGGCCCTCAGGTACAAGCGCCCTCTTGAGCCATGCACGCCAGTTACTTGAGGGCCCCGTTTAACATTTATGTGCCCGTCACTGTGGAAAGGATGACAGAAGCCCAGGGGACCCTGTGTGTGAGCACATAGGTGCAGCTTAGCCTGTAAGGGACCGTCTTTTGAAGATTTATATGTTCCTGTGCACCTGTTAGCCATATAGTATTTCTCAATTCCATATACATGGCCCGGAGTTTATATGCGAAGCAGAAATAACCTAGGAATCTGCTGTAGTCAAGCAGGAGCACCCAGAGCACCCTTCCTTCTGGGCAGAACTCGTGTATTGCCAGTTCCGAGAACATGGGAGGCGTTCAGTGACTGTTTGATGGGTGAGGAGAAAAGCTCTGTAGAGGGAACCATTGATGAACTGAACATTTACGTTGGGTGCTTTTGGAGAACTTCAGCTTCGGCTTTTCAGGAATTAGATACTTTAGAGATGATATGTGTAGTCGACTTTAGCGGTTTTTTTGTTGTTGTTGTATTGTTTTTTTCCTCCTGCAATGAGGCAATCATTTTTAGCTTTTCTTTCTCCAGAATATCTGGTTTATATTGGGTAATTATATTGAAAGCAAAAAATGGACAAGAGTACGTCATGGAACACACTGACCTTTCCGTACATGATTCATCAGTGACGATTATGTGGTATGGCAAAAACTGGCCACAGCTAGCCATGCTGTCAGCCTTAGATTTGTGTGGTGTGATGCCAGTTTTTATGGACCGGTCTAAAACCCCCTCCAAAAATGGGTAAGTACTAATTCAACAGAACCTTTGGGTGAGAACATCTTAGGTGTAAATACTTGTACGTTAAAAATACCATCAGCATATTTTAATTTGATTTCATCTTAAAGACTTCTCGTGCATTGCAGATCACTATAGAATAGAAAAAGAATGTTTTTTTTTAACATTTATGATTAGATCTAAATTTAGTGTCCTCATATGTTAGTTGTCTGTAACAGAGAATAGTATTCTAGTTAGCGAAATTCCTAGGTGACTGATGGCTAACCTTTTGAGTCCTTAGTTTTAACCATTTTAACACAAAGATATACAAAGCTATTATATCTGTTTTTAGTAAATGGTACAGTAATCATAGTTTAAACATTAGGTCCTAAGGTAATGATTCTTACTTTTATGTGCCTTTCTGTTGGACTGACTGGATGTGTGACCTTGGGCAAGTGGCTTAGCCTCTGTGCCTCAGCTTTCCCATGTGTGGAAGGGGTTGGTGATGATGGCGATGAGTGCTGAGTGTGTGTGGCTGTTGTGAAGAGGACCAGAAGGTTTCACTGTCAAGTGCATTAGTCAGATCCGTGGGTGTCACCTTGCTGATGTGCACCGAGTCCTCACTTAGGGCTCTGTGCTGCGTCCACATGCATTCCAGGTCTCTCCCGCTCACTCTGCTGGTCATTAGTCCCTTTCTCCTAAAAGCCAGATGCTGCCTTCTCTACTGTCCTGACCTCCGAGTGCGAGTGCAGCTACATAGAAGGCACGGCGAACGTAGAGGTACACAGGTCATAGCTGCCTTTTCCAGGGTTGGTTTCCTGCCCTCGACTGCCTCCTTCACTGCCTGGCATCCATTGACGTTGCCATGGCATTTACCAGATGTTGTTCCTGCCAGCCTGCGTGCTGGGGTTCCACCCCAGGTTTCTTTCACACGTCACGTGTGTCCTTGGGATGGAAGGTATTATCGTGGTGCGAGAGCGTTCTTTCACAGCTTCCCTGGACACAGACACATTTTTACAACTTTGTAACCCGGGACCTTGTTTGAGTTTCAGCTCTCTGGTGCTGATTCTTTGAGGATGTTTCAGGGTTAGGTTTCTCCTTGTGCTGGGAATGTGAGCTCTGGGCTTCTCAGTGGTGATAAAGCTGGTCTCATTGTATTCTGAAAATAAACAATGCTACTGAGAATAACACATGAATGATTTTCCCTGATTACGTTACTGAAGATATTTCGGAAGCATGTTCACTTTTATAATTGGTACCTGTATTTGGATAAATCTCTGAAATTTTGTATGGTATCATGATAGACACCAGTTTTTTCTTTGATAGTGTTTAGTTTCATGCACTAGGAAATGGTGTTTGGAGAATCAGTCCACTGTCTCTGTACTAATACAAGCAACATGTTACTTGGCATATCACGAAATATTATTTATAGTATTAGGACAACATTATTAACATCAATTAAGATGGTCATGGAAGACGAAGTGGATAGGCTTGAACTGTAAAGCTGAGTTAAAGCTATTTTGCTCCTTAAAACTGCCATATGAGTCAGGAATCCTAGATACCGTGCAGTGGGAGAAGTGCTAGAATTCATCGGGAAAATTGATTTAGTGTAATTTATTTCCATTAAAACTCAGTGGACTTCAGAAAGTGTTTGATAAGCTGTGGGGAGCAGACATTGAAAGTGTTTTTTAGGAATCTCTTTTGAGGGGCTCTTTGTTGCAAGTGGGAGAGTGAATGCTTTTATCATGCAGAAATTCTCACATGCATCTGTGTGACAGCAAAGGAGAAACTTGGTGATTGTTATTTGAGTCTTTTTTGTTTCCTCCATGAGGAAATTTTCAAGAATAGTGAAAGCCTTATTTATGTAATTTGCAATTTGAATTTTCCTGTATTTGATACCTTTCTAGTCAGACTCATTAAATTTTCTTCTCTGCAAGTGTTCTCCATGCTGTGATTTATGCTGTATGTCTCCAAGATATTAGCCTTCGTTTCTCCTCTCTGTGTGGCCTGTGAGGCCGAGGCACATAGGGACTTCGCCTGTTCTCTCTGGAGTCTGTTTAAACTGCTGTGCAGCTGTGGTATGACTAGTCTCCTTTTGGGCCCACTGAAGAGTGTGAGAGGAGGGTTTTCATGCCCTGCTTGGCCTCATCTGTCCACACTGATAACCATAGAGGCAGTGACTACCATTTCTGAGCACCTTGGGGTTGGATCTAAGGTTTTCTTGATGCCAGACTTAGGTTCCTAACCCTGTGTTTGGCTTTCTCCCTGTGTATTCTACCTAACTGGGGTATATTTTTAGGTCACACATCACATACATACACTCGCCGACCACCACTCCTTAACTGTGGTTTTCAGCCCAAAAAGTCCTTTGAAGATTGAGGGAGAGACGAGGGTAGTCTGGGAGCTGCCGATTTGGTTCTGATGCTTAAAGCCTCCCCCTCTCACGCTCCCACTTGGAAACAGTACCACTGCAGAAACTCCTTAGTTTTCTGATTCTTTTACTAAGTGAACATTTGAATACCTTTCTCCTGCCAGCTGGTGTCTTAGGTGCTGGAGGAGAATGCTGGAAGGCCACATGGCCCCAGCTCCATAGGGACTTGCCTCAAATGGTAAGCTGTGTTAATTGGCCACTGAGAGCTCACCTGCCTTATAATTTCTATATATTGCTATATCTATATGATTTCTATATATCTATATATTTTATATAGCTATATCTATATTTACCATTGTAGCACTTTAGAAGTTTCATTCTGTTGTTTTTACCTCTTATGATGAATAGCAAAAGTGTTTCCTTTGTGTTTCCTTACACATCTGAGTTGTTACTTCCTCTTGGACATTAATTCAATACGCAGTTCACAGTGGATCTCCTTCATGACAGCACTCAGGAGATTTTGGTTTAAATTCATTTTCTAATATTAAAATGTTCACCCTCTCTGAGTTATCCTTGATAAAACTTTAAAAGGTATATATATCTGCTTTCAGACAACACCCTGAGACCCCCTCCTTTTTTGTCATTTAAAATATTTCATCTTTGCTTATGCATTATATGCCTTGATTAGGAGTACATGTGGGAATCTACTTTTTTTTTTTTTTTTTAAAGATTTTTATTCATTTATTTCAGAGAGAGAGAGATCACAAGTAGGCAGAGAGGCAGGCAGAGAGAGAGAGAGAGAGAGGAGGAAGCAGGTTCTCCGCTGAGCGGAGAGCTCGATGCGGGACTCGATCCCAGGACCCTGAGATCATGACCTGAGCCGAAGGCAGAGGCTTAACCCACTGAGCCACCCAGGTGCCCCGGGAATCTACTTTTGATGATAGCATTGTGCTGGGCTCTGAGGGGAAGAGGAGAGAAGATGGTTCTTTCTCACCCTCATGACTCTTCTACTTCTGACTGAGCTGTTGAGTTGATAGTAAGAGCGAGGAGGAGGGAAGGAAACCATTTGGGTGAGAAACTTGGGTGTGTCCATTTTCTTGTTATTTATAGGAGTTGTTTATGTCCCCGACCCTCCCCACACCATTCATTAACGAGGTGCACATTATTAGCATGCTCTTCTAAAGTCTTCTTGGGTGCACTAGACAGAATTGATAATACTCCAGATGTGAAAACTCATTTCTCTCTTTCCTTTCTTTGGCATGGATGTGCAAAGACCTCGGTGGCATTCTTTAATTGCAAAGTACCATCTAAGTAACTTAACTGAATCCACCATGATTGGCTGGGACAGCCTGATTCGGATCTTCTGTCTACACCCAGGCCTCCTGGTGGGGCTGTGGAAGGTAAGGTTCCAGTGCCTGCCTGCCCTTTGCCATCTCCCTCCCCGCTCCATCTTGACTCACCATTATGCATGATACCAAATGTGAGGTACCTCCAACTTTCCAATAACCACAGTCTGTTTTACGCTCCAGCAACTTCATTTTCCTAGCTAAACGACCCCCTGTTCAGTGGAGGCCCCTCTGCTGTTCTGCTGTCACAAATGAGAGGCGACCTGTTCCTGTCTGCATGGTTTTGTTCATGTTCTCCCTCCCGTGTCATTGGAGCCTCCCCCTTCCTCCTTCCCAGCAGTCCCTGCTCCTTCCTCCTTTCACATCCGGTGTCTGCCAGAGGGTCTCTTACTGTGTGTTTACCTAGTCTCCACATGTGTTTCTGATCCGGTATGTGTGGCCTTACATGTAATCTGCCTTTCAGGAGACAGTGTCTGAAGAGTTCTCCTCTCCCACTAGATGAGGTTTCTTTTTTGCCAGGGTGAGACTGTTGACTGGCCCCGTCCTTTGGGGTTACTTTCTGGGCAGTCACTTCGGCAACGAGCATAACAGTGTGATGTTTCCTGTGTACCACATGTGGATGGAGATCTGTGGCCTCGGTTTGTGGGAGCTTTAAGATGGAAGTTCACAAACGAGAATAGCAGTCCACAAGTCTGAGTGAGGCTCGACAGAACCAAGATCTACAACATCGACCTTTTGTCATACTTTGTCTTTCTCAACCTGCTGGGGCCATCAGTTTTCCTATCCCTCCCTCGCTCTCTGTGTGAGGGTGACTTGTAGCCCACACAGCAGTTGGCTTGTTGGGCACCTCCTTGACTTGAATTCATCTGTCTGTGTTGGCGCACGTAGTTATGAGGACCCTGGTTGGGCCGGTCATCCTCTGGCGGGCTACCGGAGAGCGGTGCCTCAGATCGACCATTCTGGGTTATCTCCACCAGTCAGTGTCAGCTATGAATTTGGGCAGGAATGGATGTCTGTTCCTCTACAGTCACATTTTCTACTACTCAACCTGGTGGCTGAATCTGTTTATTCCCACTGGCTTTGTCAAGTCAAGCAGGTACTCAAGAGAGGAACATGTGCCACTAATGTTAAGTATTTGTGGAATTAATCTTGTATATGTGAAGGTCTTACCAGTATTGTCATTATCTTGGGAAAGAGTTTGAAAGAACCTGGAACTAACCATGTGTATTTTCACGATGCACATTTAATAGAGTATTTTGATATTTCACAAGTGCTGGTGATGTGATTGACATCACAGGATGTTAACCCTTTTGGTACCACGTGCTCTGTGTATTTGGGTAAACCGCGGTCCTGCTGTCAGTGCGCCCTGTGAATCTTACTGGATGGTAATAATGTATTAGCAGGAATAATGCTTTAGGACTGTGGTGATCTTGCAGTGGTAAGAAACTGCATCTATCCATAAGACGAATGTGCTGCGACCTTGTGAAAGATTAAAATATTTCAGTTGAAAATGTATTCTTTCTAATTAACTTTTCAGAGGGAGGAAGAACTGGCTTTTGTAATGGCAAATCTTCATTTCCATCACCTTGTGGAGAAGAGCACGTTAGGCTCAGCCACTGTGTATGTATTTATATGTGGGTGTGTTAAATTTTTGTATAGTCAATGTAAAGGATTAGAAGTTGATACCATCTTAATATCCTGAGAATAGCTACAAGATCTTCTGTTTTCAATCAGTAGAAACAAGCCAACAGGTGTAATTACTTAGCTGTTGCTGAAATAATTGGATTATTCATGAGCACACATTTGCTTTATTTGTTCTGGGTTCAGGATTATGTCCCCAGTAGAACAGTATTATGGGGGCAGGATAGTGTGTCATTAGATTGTTATGCAGCATAGTGTGTCGTTACCACAAGATGCCAGTGCCTCAAGATGCTTCCCATTCTATGCACTAATGTGCGTTTTCATATGTTGCAAGGCACGCAGACATCTGGCCAAGTCGGGTCTGCAGATGCGTTTTGCTTGGTCCACACAGTGTGTGTCTTTCGATGAATTTGAAGGTCTTCAGTTGGGGAATATGCTTTTCATCTCACTGCTTTCATACTCAATTTTTAAAAAAAATTATCTGAAAAGCTCCTGGATGCTTTTGAGTTTGCTGCCTTACCCAGTAAGGTTTTTCTTACCGAATAGAACTGTTCATCACAGCTGTGGCTCTTCAGCCTGGGTTCCTGCTCTGTAGGTCTGTTGTTTGGTGCATTCTCCTGCTGGGCAGCTCCATCCTCTGGCCCCTGAGACTCCGGACGAGCAGAGCTGTCTTTGCAGAGCTGCTGGCCTAGGCACGTCCCAGAAACACGCTCCTCCGTGGTCCTCTGGGGAATACTTATGGAACTCATTCCTTTGCCCAATTTTATAGAAGTTGGTGAAGGGAACACAAGGCAGTTCTTTCAAGTTCCTGGTGTGGAAGATTATTGGGAACCCTGTGGACGATTGATAGGAGCTGGTGTTAGGATGGATGCTAATTTTTTTTTTTTTGAAAGAGTATTTTCAGCTTAAACATTTTATCTCTGGTGTTGATAAACTTGTGTGTATGTTTTGTTTTGCTTTTTAGCCCCTACGAGCTACCTCCTCATACCCCTCTTTTGGATGACCACCCAGAGTACGGACTGCATGGCTACCAGCTGCATGTTGATATGCACAGCAGTGGAATTTCCTACCTGTGTGGCACATTTCGCAATCTCTTTACCAAGAAAGGTGAAAGTAATTGATTTTTTTGTTTCAGTATGAAATTAAAAGGTTGGAGACAACAGGGGACCAGTTTTTATATGAGTTAAGAATTGTCTCTTCACTGATCATCTGTTGGCACTCTGTCTTCCCATACCCATACCTCATCCTAGGACTTAAGAAATCCTGTGGCTAGATCTAGTCTCTTTAGTCTTGGGCTCTGTCTCCTTCACTACCATCTCTCTGCCTTCTGGAATATTCTCTACTCATCTTTTCTGCTAATACTTTCCTTACTGTTTAGCCCTGCTGTGCCTCCCCCGCCCACCCCAAACTTCTTCCCTTCTTTCTCGAAGGAATTCGAGAAAGTGTAGCATCTGTCCAGGATAAGAATAAAGAGAAACCACCCTTCTGTATATACTGCATCCATGTTTGTCATGCTCACCAAAGCCGAGACAAAGACTGGAGAAGGCTGAGAGGGAGGAGACCTCAGTTGAGTGAAACGGAAGAGGAATATAGAATGCCCCCTGTTCTGCTTTGTCTTGTTGTTTCCTCCTTTTTTTTTTCTTAAAGATTTTATTTATTTTACTTGAGAGAGAGAGGGAGAGAGCACAAGCGCAGAGCAGCAAAAGGAGTGGGAGAAGCAGGTTCCCCACTAAGCAGGGAACCCAAAACCAAGCTCAATCCCAAGACCCTGGAATATGACTTGCGCTGAAGGCAGATGCTTGACTGACTGAGCCACCCAGGTGCCCCTCAAGTTAAGCATTTTTGGAAACAATATTTTATAGGGGAAATTTTATACTTCATTTCTGAATATCCTACTTCCCAGAATTCTTTCATTTAATAGATTTGATATCCATTACTAATCCTTGCCTGAATCAATTTATTTTAGAGTTTAGAAAATGGTGATTTTCTAATTTTTGGTGATTTTTCTTATTAATGGTGATTTTCTAATATTTCTACATTTATTAGCTGAGAATTTCTAAAGAAATTCCCCACATCAACTGGTGAGCTTCTGTAGTGGCATGGTTAATGAGCTTTCTCTTTGACCACCAATGCTCAGATTAAGGAATTGATGTTATCATCACTCCATGTGGTGGGAATTATTTTGAGTGCACTCTCTCTCTTCTTTGCTGTCTAGTGTCATTGTGGACTCTTGGTTTTTTATTTAGTCAATAATGTATAGACAACTATAGACACCATTCTTTTTGAAGCTAAAATTGTCCTTAGTTTGGTCAGTGGGTCTACTTCAAGCCAGCTCCTGTGCCCTTTTAATACACCCTCATAAGTCTTTAAGTCTTTGTTTTTTAACTCAGGATTTCTAGGTTTTTCTGTGCCTGTTGGCATTTTTATTAGAATTATGTCAAATGTGTATATTGACCTAAGGTGAATCAACATCTTTGTTGTTGAATTTTCCTCCCCAAGAATGTGGTTTATTTTTCATTGTGTTCAAGAATACTTACATGTCTTTTAGGGTGTTTCAGAATTTTCTTCATACTAGTCTTACACATTTCTTGTTAAGATCTTTAGTATTTCATCTTTGTTACTTCTTTTAAATAGTACCTTCCATTTGTAATGTTTTTCGTGGCTTTGGTCTCAGGCCACTTCATAGAGCAAGTTGGGAAGTATTCCTGCTTACTTCTGGGGTATTTTGGAGGCTTTTACATGGAATTGGTAGTAGATCGCCTTAAATGGTTGGTCACCTGGGAAGCCATCAGGGCCTGGAGCTTTCTTTGTGGGAAGGTTTTTAACTACAGCTTCAATTTCTTCTATAGATAGAGGACTACTTCAGCTATCTCTTTCTTCTTGCATGAGCCTTGGTATTTTGTGTTTTTAAAGACATTTGTCTAAATATTAATTATGTTAAGATCAGTGGGGTAAGGGTATTTTTGGCTTGCTCCCTCTAGTACAAATTTCTCTGTGAATGTTCACCAAATGATGGGTACCTATATCCATCATTATACTAGAGACTGCAAAAATGATGTTTCTCTAGTGCAGTCATTCCCTCTGTGCCCATTATCTAGTATCCTTCTGTAAAGAAGAGTTTTCTCTTATCAACTGTTTGGTTACCTGAAATATGATTAGTATGGGAAGGGCAGGGCACGTGCTTGAGTCCTTCTTTTTATTTACAGAATAGTGATAAACACTCTAACAGTCTTCAAAGATGACTTAGAGGGTTTTTTTTTGGGGGGGGTATTATTTTGAACTCATAGATTAAAAAATGTAGTTTATGTATTTTCAGTCATTATTCCTTTTATAGTTATTGTGATGCTCAAATTGTCATCTTCTTTTGTGGTCTTTTGACATGACATGATTCCTCTTTGGTAGCTTGCTTGTACTCTAACATGACCAGATACCTCAGGATCATCTTGTCTGTTTCTTGTGCACATTTGGAATTATCCATTTTCCCGAGGAGCTCTGGTTCCCTTTAGTTCCACTACACAATGGCATTTAGAAACTGTAACTTGGATCTTGGAGATGCACGTTGCTTTTGGGTTTTCATTCCCTTTAGCGTTTTCAGTAGGCGGTGCTAAGAAGTTTGTAATTTTTATAGTGGGAAGAAATAAATCATGCATTCATGTAAATGAAAGATTCTAAGGTTTTTACTTAACTTAGGTTTGACTCTATACTTGTATCTCTTTCTCATGCTGCAAGTCTTTGTCCCAAACAACATCAAAATATGTAATCATTTAAAAATGGCAATATTGATATTGTTACTAATAATGAACCCACTGAATGTTCTTTTAATTAAGATTTTCCTGCTGCTCTTCATGGGCTTCAGATGCACCATGCCAGAGAGTGAAAACACCCAAAGTAGTCCTCGGTGTGGTTATGCTGCCACTTACCGTACAACCAGAGTGATTTGTTTCAGTTGATTTTTTTTATTTTTCAGGATTGCTTTCCTTCTATATTTACATAAAAAATTTTTCATCCTACATTTACATGGTTTATCGTTGAAACTATAAACAAGGAAGCTCGGGGAGGTTTACTTCTACCCTTGTCCTTCATCCCTGCTCTCTCCCTTCCTCCAGAGGTGACCCTGTATTTTGATATTGGCCTTTGGCTTATTCCGTAGATGCTCTTTTCTGAATATACAATGCTACAGGTCCGCGTGTTTCTATTTCTCCCAGCTTTTCTAAAGGGGCACACTGTACTCCTTTTTGAAAGTTCCTTGCTCTTTTCCAGTTGGTAATAGATTCTGGAGATTACTCTTTAGAATGACATGGAGATTTTTCTCATTCTGTCTTTTGAAACCAGCTTTAGATAGGCAGTTTGTTAATGGTTTCTGTCTGTGGTTTCCACGATTACAGAGAGTGGTATAGTAAATAAATGACGTTTTCCATACATCCTTTTATATTTCGCCAGTTTGTCTTTGGAATACTTTCTGAGGATTGCTGGTCAAGGGGCAAATGCACATATAATTTTGAAAGAGACTGTCAAATTCCCTTTTATGGGGGGATTTCTAACTTAATAAGGATATGAAGTCAATAAAATGTTTTATTACTGGGGATGTTTGTTCTAGGTTTGTATTATGTGTTATACAAGGCAGTTAAGGAACTTTCTATTCCTAAAGTACTTGGATTTAAAAAAAATATTGGGAATGGTGGGTAAATGTCAACTATGTCTTTGGGCAGTACTGATGCTCATATGATTCCGTCTCTGTGATGCTATTAACGTAGCCAATTTCCTCAGTCTGTCTTCTAGTGGGAAACATCCTGGAGCTTCTGACAGAAGCTTCTCATGTCATGTGTCTGCTTATTTTTAAGCTACTGTTGGTATTTAGTGTTTTTCCATTTACACTCAGATTATTTATAGTTTCATTTTTAAAAATCTGCTTCTGATCTGGTTATAATCAGGTTTTTTACTTTTCATTGAATCAGTTTTTAGTATTTATATGATTTCCTAGAATGTCGTCTGTTTTATTTAGGTTTATTTTGATCTCTTTCTAGCTTTTTGAGTTGGCTGCTTTATTTTTTAATTCTCAGGGTTTCTTGTTTTTCTTCAGTTCTCTTTCTGCTGTGCGCAGGATCTTGGAGTCTCTGGTTCAGGAAGGAACTGAAGGTGATCTAGAGAATGAGCCCTCTTGGACCTGAGTGTGCTCTGCAGCCTCTCCTCAGGGCCTTGCCCTGGGAACAGTCCTCCCAGTTTTATGAAGGCGTGAAAATTCTGCCTTTCTTCTCAGTACTTCATCCCTTTTAACTTTATTCTGTTATTGAAATAGAGAAGAAAATCTCCTCCCTCTTTCTGGTATATACTGTTGAGGGGGCTGTTAACTTGCAGTGGTCTGTCTGCAGGGTACAAACGCGTTTGCCCTCTGGGTCCTGTTAGTGGAGAAATTGTTCTCTCGAGGACGTCCTCAAGTGCCCTCTCACTTCCAGACTTTCTTATCTAGCACCATCTACACTCTCCTTGAGAGCCTGTGCTGTGTCTTCCTGTCCTCTTAGGTCAGATCTGTCTTAGGGCTGAGTGTGTAGAACTTCAGGAGAGTTCTAAACGAATACAGCATTACCTTGATTAAGCCTTGTGTGCATTCCTTATACCTGAGCTGTGCCCTTAATGAGGAAGACCGCAGTACAGGGAAGACTTGTGGGCACTCGTTATAGGTTCTTGCTGAATGTTTTATATTAATTATGCAACGTAATCTTCATAGCAAGCCGGTGAGTTGGGTACTATTTTCTCTCCCGTGTTATTGGTAAGAGGCTGCAGCTGGTAGTGTAGGTCAGTTCTTTAATATTAGAGCGCTGTCTGCACCCGCACAGGCCGGTCTCCAGAGCGTGGGTCCTAAACACTGGGCTGCGCTGTCTTCCGTATATTTGTACTTTCAGTGACGTGCTTCTCGAATACGTGTTCTTGTGTGTGTGACTTGGTCTGTCTTTTCAAAGTGTTGGCGTCCTAAGGGCAGTCCTTCTGGGTCCTTCTCTACGGCTTGTGGAGGCAGCCTGGAGCCACTGTTTTGTTGATGCTGGGGGCCCGCTGGGTAGGCTGGCTGATTGGACCCAGAGACTGAGGAAGTTGGAGGAGGACGGGAAGCTGAGATGGGGGTAACTCACTTTTCATCCCTTTTCACAACTAGAAAATAGATTTCCACCTTGAGAAGCCTGCCCAAGCGAGAGGCCTTTGTTTCCTCTGCATGTGCTTCTGCGATCAGGAATCAGCAGAGGGCGCTGCTGCCATCGGCGTCTTCTCAACATTTGAGGAAAGTACAAGCTGGAATGTCCTCTGCAGGTTCTGAGAAACTCTCTGGTGGTACCATGTGGTATATTTAGTAATTCTGGCCCTGTCATTGCAGTTGGGGATGACAGCACTTTGCCCTGCATTTTAAGAACACTTTCTCTCCCTATCAAGGATAAAAGGTTTTATCATCGTGTCCCTAGCGTTGAGGTGGCTCTGTCCACTGTCTGTCATCAGTGAGACATGAGAAACCCGGCCTGATTCTAACGAGGCCATCTGTAGGCAGCGGAGGAAGCAAAGGGGACAAGGTAGGATTTGTTTATCTGATTCATTCGTCAACAAGCAGTTAGTGAACACACGTGTGCCGGCCACGGGGCATAGATATGTCCGACGCGGAGCCTGCTGAGCCAGGTGACAGGCACGTGCGGGGCACGCGGGATTCCTGGGGGGTCCTCTGGAAGGGCAGACCAGGTGACCAGCGCAGTGTTCAGATAGGGTAACGGTGTGGGTCCAGACTACTTAGCAGGAGACCCAGGGCATGGAAAGGGCACAGCTTTAATTAAATATGACGTAACTTCTAAACGGAGCCTGAATTTGGTGATTGCGTAGGGTCATTTCCAGCTTTCCACCTTTAAATAGGAATTCTGAGGACATACCAATTTAGTCCACAAATTCACTGCAGTTTTATTAAAAAATCCTTGTGGGAATTTATGATGCAACTTGCAAAGTTGAGTCTACATCCATTTGGACGTACTCATGTGCATATAGAATGGCTGACAAAATTTTTGTTTTAAAATTTTAATTATGAGATAATATATTCTTTCCTACATATGATGTGTGTACAGACTCCAGACAAACAAACAAACAAATAAACAATAAAACCCATGTAATCACCACACAGTTTAGGAAATGAACCATTACCAGTAACTTGGAAGCCACCTGGGTGTCCCTTCTGGCTGGTTCTGTATATTGTGTTAACCACCGTTCAGTGTATTAATTGTTCCTTTGCTTTTTCTCTTTCTTAAAATTAAACTTCTTTGTGTTGTGCACTGACACAGAGAAATGCATCAAACAGATTATCGTAAAGGAAACACTCATGTGATCACCATCCAGGTCTTGATTAAATTTTGAAAATGCATGGAGGGGACTGGCCAGACCTCATGTTAAACCCACTGACCAAGAGTGTGCGGTGTCACGGAGATGGGCGCGAGCTGTACACATCTTTTGTGCCTCCAGAGTCTTTTATCAGATTATTCTCCCAAATGTGGGGGTGCACCGCACAGCAATCACTAGCTGTTTTAATGAGTTGTACCACGATATACCTGTGTGTGTGAGCATGCCTCCCTGTTAGAGGACGCGTGTGTGTTCCTCTAGCGCGGTAGTGTAGAGCGCATCGTATAGACTCATTTGGCTAAAATGGGCTGAGAGGCTCTTCAGAATTGTCTCTGCAGGGAACACACACAATCCAAAGGCTCGTGCCATGTTTATACTGAAGTGCAATAGCAGAGTGAGTTCTGGCCAGTTGAGATGCTCGGCCTCTCTGTCACGGTATTTTCTCTGAACAAGACAGCCCTTTGTTCTCTTTTCTTAACTCTGTCTCATGGACTTTGCTACAAGGTCCTTTAGATTTTTTTTTTCCTTTTTACCACACATGTTACTGTTACAAACAAAGCGGAAGACCCTGGTTAGTTCTTGGTGCCTGGAGTGGGACTGTTGACACAGAGAAGAGGTCAGGTCTGAGTTGGTTCGGTGGGAGATACCCAGGATGAGCAGGACCTCCGCCGCTCCCCAGCAAGGCCCCTGCGTGCGGCAGGCCTGTCCTCATCCACCTGAAGCCATTGCTAATGCCTCTCGGGGTTGGATCCCCGCGCTGGCCTGGTGCGCTGAGTTCCCAGGCTGGTGACCGCCCAGCCCTGCAGGATTCTTCAGCTGCCTTCGCCCTTTCCAATCAGAGTGGGCTCCATTCTGGAGTGCTCAGGAGTAGCTTAGGACCTCATTTTATAAGATATTGCTCAAGATTCCAGACATTATTTTCCCTCAGACATTGTACTGAGGGCAGGAGTTCCTCCCTCTCGGCACTACCTCCTTGTGAATGAAAGGATCTGTGTCCTTCCTTCTTTCCCAAAAGTTTTCACTCCCTCCCCTTGGAATTTTGTTGTATTCCTCCCCCAAGGAAACTGGGAAGTTTTCTCTTTGTATTTTTATGTGTTCTGTCACCTTGACAAGTCATGGATGGATTCAGAGGTTTCTTAAAAGGATCCATATTATCACTCTTCAAAGAAAAATTGATGATCCCTCTACCTGCCCATACTTGCTACCTGCTTCTTTGTGTATGGTCCCTAAAATAAAGCTAAAAGGATGTTTAGGAGAAGAAATGTTTTGTCACCTAAAGTGGATTTATGAAAGGCAATGGGTAGGAGAGATAAACAGTGAAGGAAATAATGAAAGGGGTTTGTGAATGAAACCGTGACTTAAGCTTGTAGAAGTGTAGTTTCTTTGTCTGCTTGCTGTCTTTTTGTTCTTTCAGAAATGTGGGTGGACTGCTGGCATTGGTATCCCAGGGCCAGCCCCGGGTTCAGTGATTCACTAGGAGAACTCACAGGACTTAGGATGTAGTAGTAATAATGGCTAAGGTTTGTTATGGTGAAAGGGTACAGAGCAAATTGGCGAAGGGGAGAAGGTATGTGTGGGGCCTGCAGAAGGAAGCCCTGTGTGGGGCAGTCGCCTGGGAGGTACTTATTTTCTCCTGGAATGAGTGTGAAAACATGCGTGCAAGGTTGTCTGCCTGAGAAGCTTGTTTAAAGACTCAGAGCCCGGCGTTCTTGCTGGGGACTGGTCCGGGAGGCCCCTCTGCCTGGCACTGTTGCAGGCCCCCAGAGGGCGGGATGCACAGCATAAACCACGTGGCTATTCTGATGACGATGGGAGGAGCCGCTGCTGTGGGTTCGGAAGGACGCGGTGGGAACACGGGTGGACTCCCAAGTGCTGGGACGGGCACAGGCCGGCCCCGCCAGCAGACAGTCCCCGGGCTGCTGTGTTGACTCTGCTCCGCACGACTGTCCAGGAGCACTTCCGTGAGAGTGTGGCCCAGCCTCTGGAAGGAGCAGGCAGGAAATACTGCAGCTGCGTTTTGAAGTGTAAATAGAGCTTGAAAAAAGGCATGATCAGCAATGCAAAGTATGAAGGAAAGTGTATTTTTTGATCTTTGTATCAAGCTAATTATTACCAGTTTTCAGAACCTGAAGGAAAAGGGTTTTGCCCAGGACAGCATGTTGTAGCCTTTTTATCAGGATTGGGAGGGAGCACGTTAGAAAAGAAGCAAAGGGGAAGGATTTTTAAAGTATGCTGCTTCTGTCATTTGACTTTTCCAGTTGTTAGAAAAATGCATTTAAAATCGAATGCTTTTTTATTATAGGATTTAAAAATTCTGAATATATAGAAGTTTATAAAGAAGCAAATAAAAATCTCCTAGGACAACTATTGTTTGTATTTTGGCCCATTTTCAAACACCCAGCTCTATTTCTATCTGTGGACCACATTCCGTGAACATACTCTGCCTTTTCCCCCCTTACCGCTGTGGGCATTTTCCCATGTCACTAAATCGTTTTAGCAAATTTGTTCTTGAAAAGTTGTATGACCTCCCATTGTTTGGTTTTATCATGATGTATTAGCCCATTTTCCTAATGGGCCTTTCGGTCTCGGCTTTTCATGATTGTAGTGCTATTGTGATGAACGTTATTTTGAAAAATACTGGCTGATTTGAGAAGTGAAAGTGACATCTGGTTGTTTTACATCTGCACGTGTCTTTGAATGTTAGCCTGACTATTTACAGAAGCTGTTGACTACAGTAGAGGCGGGTGGTTGTAGTGGCCACCGGGTAGGCTGGGGGCAGGCATCATCACAGGAGCCCCCTCACTGCTGCCCCTCACAGGCACGTGGCCATGGCCAGCGCTCAGTGTCCTTGCTTGCAAAGTGTGGCCACATCTGAGCCTGCCTTCCAAGGACTCTCAGGGTCAGGCAGGTACTGGGGGCGCCGCCAGGATGCTTGGCCTGGGCTGCGGCCCTGAGGTCCATTTTTACATTTCTCTTCTAACTGAATCTCCATGTGCTTATTTGATTGGTTCTGTTGTTTCTACGATTTATAGGAGTTGTGTTTATTGAAAATATTTTCTCTATTTTGTCTTTTGCTTTTTAAAAAGAAATTAATTTTTTTCAGTGTTCCAAAATTCATTGTTTATGCACCACACCCAGTGCTCCATGCAGTACGTGCCCTCCATAATACCCACCGCCAGGCTCACCAAACCTCCCACCCCCCTCCTCTCCAAAACCCTCAGTTTGTTTCTCAGAGTCCACAGTCGCTCATGGTTTGTCTCCCCCTCCAGTTTCCCCCAACTCACTTCTCCTCTGTCTTTTGTCTTTTAATTTAGTGTATATCATTTTTGGATCTCTTGTGTGTAAACCCACACTTCCTTTTGGTTGACATAAAATGTTCAAAGCCTATGGATTCCCAAGCCCTTCCCTCTTGGGACTTTTTCTGTTGAAAATAAGCATCCCTCCTTCTTATGTCCCTACCAGGCAAGAAGATATTTTGAGCTTTACTTGTGGGTTTTGTTTTTTTTTTTTTCAGTTTATTTACTTATTTATTTAAGTCATCCATACGCTCAGTGTGGGGCTTGAACTCACAATCCTGAGATGAAGAGTCACGCTCATCCGACTGAGCCCACCTGTACCCTCTCATGTTTCCGTTATGAAATTATATGACCCTCCTCCAATATAAAATTTTTTACTGATGAATCATCTACGTTTTCTCTATTTTCATCCAGTTATTCTTTTAGATGTGTTTAATAACCACTCAGCCAGATTTTAAAATATCTCATTTGGACTTTGACCAGATTTGCATTAAAAGTGTACGTCAATTTGGAAGGCAGGCAGTGATCTCTTTCCTTTTAGGGTTTCAGACTCTCTCTCTCCTTTATTTAAGTCTCTGTCGCTGCCTCCAGAGAAGCATTCTCTGTGTGAACCCTCCACTCACTGAGGCTTCATTTTTGTGTTGCCATCATGGGTGAATTTTTGCAGCTCATGTTTCCGTGATCTCTTAGATTCAGGCTATGACCTACTGAGTTTCTGGAACATGCTCTTCGTTAAAATACTGATTAAATAATGCATGTTCAATACTTAAGTCTGTAAGACACGCTAGAATATGTTAGGAGAAAAAGAAGGTATGGGTTTCAGAAACTTCCTTTTCCTCCAGAAAAGTGGGGTTTCATTTGTTCAGCAGCAGAACCTGATAAGCCCAGGTAACCTGTCTTTAAAGAAATTCTGCTTATAAAGTTTTAGTAGTTTGTTTCGGATGTTTTTCATATGTAGCATGTTACCTCATTTTTACTATTGTGATTCCAAAAATAAATGACTTGTTTTGTTCCCTCTGTGGATACTAATTACTTTCTATGTTTCTAGGTCAGATTATTCTCTCTAAGCATTTATCATAACAGGAAGACATTAGAAATAGTACACTCCTGTCTGGGTGGTAA
Organism: Enhydra lutris kenyoni; assembly: GCF_002288905.1. Taxonomy (NCBI): domain Eukaryota; kingdom Metazoa; phylum Chordata; class Mammalia; order Carnivora; family Mustelidae; genus Enhydra; species Enhydra lutris. Next base: position 4,827,494 of record NW_019154120.1, read on the forward strand.
TTACCTCTGAAAATTAGAACAGATAATTCTTTACAGCATCTTCATTGGTGGTGGCTAATACATTTCCCTATTTTGTCCATCTGGTGAAAAATCAGCATTATGAAAAATCAGCATTACAGATTACTGTTCACAGAACAGGAGAACACACATCGCTGTACCTTTTATGCCAGGGCTCATCAGGAGCTGAAGTACTCTATCTGGAGGTGAGACAGGCCACGTGATTTGTGGGACCCAGTACAAAATGAAACTGCAGGGCTCCTTGTTAGAAATGGAAGGGTTTCCAAATGGCAGCAGAAGAGCCCAGGCCGTGTCCAAGTCAGGCCCAGTGAGGAGAGGCCTCTGTGTGGGTCCCTCTCATCTTCTGCTGTTCTGCACTCTGACTTCTGTGTGACATTCATCCTCACATTTTGAGTTTTTTCTTTCTCTCTGGTGATTTGAATTTTAAAAATAATTCAAAAGGAAGGATATGAGGTTTTTATTTTGTTTGTTTTCACTTTCAAGGATATTGTTTAAATAGTAAACATCGTGATTTTTCATGGATATTTATTAAGGCAAGAGTGAAAAATGGAATCTCTTAAAACAAGCAGCTTGAGGAAGTTACCTCTAATAAGAAACATAAGAAATGGGTTTTCTAATTTTTCCCTTGTGTGAATTTAGTTGTTATTAGAACTGTAGACCGTCAGGATGTTGAACTTAGTAAAGCCGCTTCTTAGGTCACAAAGATGTTACCGTCCATGAATTCTGTGTCTTCAACAGACCTTTTTGGGTTGTTTCTTCTTCTTTCTTCTTTCTTCTTTCCCTTTCTGCCATGATTTTCAGGGCACACAGCTGGGGTTCCGTGTTAGGTGTCAGTCACCGGAGAGCCCCTTTCCTTATTGCCCTGTGGCGTCCCTGCATTGGATAATGAAAACACTGCTCCCCGCGACTCTGCTTTCCTCACTTCAGTGCCCCCGGCCCCTTGGGGGAAATCACCAATACGGACCGTTGGTGCTTTCAGACTCTGATTTACCCCTTGTTGCGACCCAGAAGTCTTAATCAACTCGCGTCAAGTCCCCTTTATGTGTCATGGAAGGGCTGTTTAGATATGATCAGAGCCCTCTTCCTGCTCTGTTCCTTGTTCTTGGGCTTACTACCTGATGTGCTAAGAAACATTGTCACCTCTGTGCTTCCTGATTTTCCTCTCTCATCTGCTGTCACATTGTCACTATATTACAGTCTCTTTGTGTTCTTGGGTTCTTTTCTGTTTCAGAGAAAAAGATGTCCCACTTCTTTCCAGAAAGTATATCCCAGTTTCTGTTCCTAAATATATCTGCCCTGACCTCCTCTGGGACCTGTATAGAGCCGTTTGTGTCTCAGCATCATCTCAAATATGTTTTCCCATCATCATCTTCTTACTTTTTCACTTATATTCATTTTTCTGATTCAAAAATTATTTTTAAGAGGAAAACCCCACTTCTGTACAGATGAAAACAATGGGTTGAAAACTATGGAAAACCTAACCTAAAACTGGCTTAGCAAGAGAGTTTCATGTTGTTGAAAAACCCAGGAGAAGGTTTTATTTCAAACAGTTTGATCAGGGCTTAGTGCCTGCCAGTGGGACTGGATGCGTCTAGACAGCCTGTCTGCCCTCCTCGCCTCTCCCATTCTGATTCGTCCTGCTTCACCGTGTTCTGGGTTAGACTTCCTCCTTCACAGCAACTCGGCCGCTCCAGATCTCATGTCCTAGTGTGAGGTTCCCGTTGCCAGCACCCCCTCCCCAAGAGTTTCATTGCACCTCCTTGGTTCTCGTTGGCTTAGGAACTCGTCCCTGACTCAGACGTGTGCCAGGCGAATGGGAAGCTCTCTGTCTGAGCCTGGCAGCTTCCATCTGAAATATGGAGCCTGATCTGGGGGTGTGTCTCTGAGGAATATAAGAACAGGCTTGGTGAGAAAGGCAGAACAGATGTTGGAGAGCCCAAAACAAATAGCCATACACCTTGTCCCTAAACATCTTTGGAAAGAGTAGCCTAGAAAAAGTAACGTGTACTCAAACCAACTGGATTAATGTAAAATTGGTCCACAGGCAAGGAAGATAGGATTGGGTCTTGTGAAAAATACCTGAAAAAGTCTAAATTTTTACATCAATGGAAAAAGTTATTTTGAAACATGATTCAATTAAGGAGCAGTGAGTTTTTAAAGAGTCTAAGTACACAGTTCATCCTGTTGAAAATCGAGTATTATCACCAGCACCGGGAGCAAGGCCAACAGCAAGTGTAGCCTGTTAAGGGTTCTCGCTAGTATGAGAGAAGTAGAGACTCAGAGACTTAGGAGATTTTACTGATGTTGTCAACTTACCAGCTGTGGACTTGGGAGGGAAATTGTCCTACGGATTTGAGAGTTCTCCTCTTCCAGTCTCTTTCCATCGCAGCTCCAATTCATTTCACTCTTGCCATCCACACAGCAGGTGAAACTGGGGGAGAAAGTTCTGATCCTCATCACACTCGGAGACCTCCTCTCTTTTCATAGTTCATGATCTGGGTCTGTATCGAACTACTTAAATTTCATGTGTATCAGGGGTTTAGAAAATAAGAGAGGTATCTGAAAAAAATTAGCTGAGGTCTGTATCGAACTACTTAAATTTCATGTGTATCAGGGGTTTAGAAAATAAGAGAGGTATCTGAAAAAAATTAGCTGATAAAAAGAGAGAAACTATCTGTTTGCCTTGAAGAGATTTTTGATAGATACCCAGCAAGGAAAGGGGGAAATACTCAAGATTTTCTCACCTGAAGAGCAGGTGCCTGTTCTATCGATCATTTGAGTCTGATGACTTTTCTGTCTTGTTATTAACTATTCCTTTGTAATGTTGGTGTCTCTGCAGGTTTCAGTTGTTAATACTTGATGACAAATATTTTTGAGTTTGTAGGGTCGTCCTTCCTCTTTACCTAAGATTTATACACCCGCTTGGGAGTTGCTTCCAGACGTCCAGTCCATGAATTCCCGTTGGTCTCTCAGATGGCATGCTAGGGCAATACATTCCTCAGTGCCCAGGCTTGTGTTCAGTGAGCCCGTGTTGCCTTTCCTGCCTCAGCCAGTACTGTTCTTCTCTAACCCTCTTCTCTTTTCTCCTTGTTTGCCTTAGGAAAATCATTCCATCAAACCAATCAGTCCATCTCTCCTCCCAACATTCTTTACTTCCTGCCTTTCCTCTGTTCTATTTATGGGGCAAAAAATGAATTCTAATCATGGCTGAGAAATGAGAAATGTTATTAGTAGTGCCATTAATCATGCCATAGAAGACATGACCTTTATTCCCAAAGACAGTAGGTTATTTTAGGAAACATCTAACATGCAGAAACAATCCGGTATAATTAAATGTTCAGGTGGATGTGCAGCAGGGCTTAGAAAAGGAAGAGCTTAGTGTAGGATGAAGGGTGCTATGAGCCATGGAGGTGAATGTTGAGGTTTTGAGGGACTAAACTCCCTAAGGGAAGAGAAAGAAGATGTAAGGGCACAGATTTGGGCATTCCCAGAGTTACGGGTTGGATAGGCAAAGAGCACCTCATTGTCAAAAGCAGAAGGGGGCCTTCAGAGGAAACTTGATAGAGCTGCTAACAGCTCACCTTTATTGAGTGCTACTTTTTTGGTAACTTTTTATTTTGATGTTATTTCCAACCTAGAAAAAATTACAAGAATAGTACAAGGACTCCCACATACATTTTTCTGATTTTTTTTTTCCCCACCATAGATAGTTTTGCTTTTTCTAGGACTTTATATCAGTGCGATCCTACAAGATGTACTCTTCTGTGTCCAGATTCTTTCTTTCAGCAAAATGCTTTGAGTTTCATTTATACTGTTGCAAGTCTTGATGTCATTTCTATTTATTGAGGAGTAATACTCCATTGAGTGAATATGCCACAATTTGCTTACCTGTCTTCCTGTGGACGGATGGGGAATATGGGTTGTTTCCTACTTGGGGCTATCCTGAGTAAAGCTGTTACAGAATTTTTGTGAAAGTCTTTTTTGTGGAGATAAGTTTTTTATTTCTCTGGACGAAGTACTAGTACTGGAATCGTTGGGTTTTGGGGGAGGTTAATGTATTAAAAATTGTCAGACATTTTATTATGTACAAGTACATTTTATGTGTAAGAAATTGCCAAAATATTTTTTTAGAGTGTTTGTACCATTTTGTATTGCCAGCAGTGTTGTATGAGTGTTCTGGTTGCTCCATATCCCAGCCAACATTTGATGTTGTTAGTCTTTTAAATCTTAGTTGTTCCAGAGTGTAGGAGAGAGATTGATCATCATGGCTTTCATTTGTGCCTCTCTAATGGCCGGTAGTGGTGAGCACTTTTCTCTGTACCTCTTGGCCATTTTCCTATTTTCTTTTTGAAGTGTCTACTAATCCTTTCACCTTTCTAAAGATAATGACTTGTCTATTCTTGAATTATAGGAGTTCTTTATGTATTCTGAATACCAATCCTTTGGCAGATAAATGTTCTACAAATATCTTTTTCCAGTCTCTGGCTGGCTTATTCATTTTCTTAATGGTATCTCTAAAAACATTTTTTTATTGAGACATAATTGGCATATTACATTACTTTCTGGTTTATGGTATAATGATTTGGATATTTATACATCATGAAATGATCATTGTAATAAGTCTAGTTACCATTTGTCACTGTAGAGAAATTTTTGGCAACTTTCAAGTAGGCTCTACAAATATTTGACTGTAGTCTTCATGCTGTATTTTATATCCCTGTGTCTTACGTATTATGTACCTGTAAGTTTGTACCTCTTGACATGCTTCACCCATTTTATTCACTCCTCGCCTCTAGCAACCATCATTGTGTTCTCTGTATTTATGAGTTTTATGTTTTTGTTTTGTTTTTCAGATTCCATATATAAATGAAATCATAGGGTTTTGTCTTTATGTGTCTGGCTTAGCTCATTTAGCATTATGTCCTTTAGGTCCATCCATGTTTTTGCAAATGAAGGATTTCCTTCTTTTTGGTGGCCAATAATATTCCTCTGTGTGTGTGTGTGTGTGTGTGTGTGTGTGTTACATATTTTTTGATATGATTTTTTATATGTATATTACATATTTTTTTCCATTCATCATTAATGGGCACTTAGGTTGTTTCCATGCCTTGGCTGTTGTAAATAATGCTTCAGTGAACATGGCGAGGCAAAGGTTTTTTTTGGCCTAGTGATTATATTTCCTTTGGACAGATACCCAGAAGTGGAGTTGCTGGATCATATAGTAGTTTTTTTAAAAACATTTTTGAGGAACATCTATACTGTTTTCCATAGTGGGAAGTGTAAATTAGTGCAGCTACTTACCACCAGCGGTGCACTTGGGTTCCCTTTTCTCCACATCCTCACCAATGCTTGTTATTTCTCGTTTTTGTTGTTGTTGTCATTGTTGTTTTGTTTGTTTTTCATAACAGCCATTCTGACAGGTGGGAGGAGACATCTCTGGGTGGTTTTGGTGTGCATTCTCTGATGAAGAGTGATGTCAAGCATCTTTTCATGTATCTGTTGGTCATCTGGATGCCTTCTTTGCAAAAAGATCTATTTAGATTCTCTGTCCCTTTTTTAATTGGATTTTCTTCTGATACTGAGTTTTATGAGTTCTTTATATATTTGGCATAGCAACCTCTGTTGGCCATATTATTTGCAAATATTTTCTCCCATTCAGTAGGTTATCTCTTCACTTTATTGATGGTTTCCTTTGTGGTGTCGAAGCCTTTTAGGTTGCTGCGGTTCCATTTATTTACTTTTGCTTTTGTTGACTTTGCTTTTGGAGTCAGATCCAAAAATGTGTTGCCAAGACCTATAGCAAGGAGCTTATGTTTTTTATGGTTTCCAGTGGTGAGTGTTAGCTCAAGTGAAGGAACCCATGCCACTTCTAACCTAGTTATAGGAAGGCTGGGGAGGGCAGATGAGTAAGCCTGGGACTCACAGATGCAGGAAGTGCCATAGATTTGGGGAGCTGGAAGGGATTCCCCAGCATATATTGTCTGCTAGTATATAGGTCTTTCTCTACTGTCAGTAATACGAAAACAAAACCACGTGAGAATTTAAATCTATATTATAAATTCTCAGTATTTAAGCAAATAGGAGATTATGTTTCCCCTTTTGTATATGTTTTAATCTGCTATAAGATCCGTCTTGTAATAGACACATAATGTGTGAATCATGTCTCTGCCACTTAGTGGTATGACCTTGGATGATGTACTGTTCATCTCTCTGTGTGTCCTTGTCTCACCTGTGAACTCAGAAAACTATAATACCTAATTAATAGTAGGATTTTAAGATATTTTAAAGTAGTTCTTTTAAAGTACTATATATAAAGTGCTTGACCCAGTGGTTGGCATACAGTACTCAAAAATATTGCCTATCTTATATATACACATTTTCACACATACATTCAATGCACAGATTGTTTAAATGCAGGGTGAGCTTAACCTTTTTCTCTGATAGATACAAGCACTTACAGAGTGTGCAGAGAGAGCTCTGACCTTTCAAGATCCTGCAAATGTTACAGTTGTTCTGAAGTGGGAGACTATTTGGTAATTAAATAACAACAGTCCTTGCGTCCACAGAGATTTCATGTTCATTAGCTGAGACAATTGCCAGTGAGATGTTACTGGCTGTTGTACTTTGGGGTCCATTTTCTGCAGTGTCCTGAGGACAAGCCACATGGAAGACGAACTCGTGGTTTCCTGCCTGGCTGCCGGCGTGCATGCCAGCGGTCGGAGGTCTCTCTCGGTTTTGCACATGGCTGTGCAGTAAGGCAGAGCAGAGCAGAGCCACATCTGATCCACTCAGAATGTCATTACCGCGTCTCCTCTGAGGCTTGGCTTCTCCCAGATCTCCTCCCTGCTTCGGTCCAGCCCTGCTGAGGGCACAGGGAGCTGTTGCTGGGAAGGGTCAGTGTCATTTGGTGTTTGCTCCGGTGCTGGGGGAGAGGAGGAGAGAAGCTGCGTGGTTCTTGCTAATTACTCAGCAGGGAGGGGACGCCATGGGAGCTGCCTCTGTCCTGGGGACAGACAGGCTCCCGGTGCCCTCCTGCAGGGCTGGAAAGCTCGGCTCCAACGGGCTCTTCTGCTCAGAGCCATTACTGTGTCGTGGGAGAGGCTGCTGGCAGAGCGGCACTGAGGCTCGGCTTCAGGGACGACACTGTGCCGAATTCCTGGGTAGGGCTTTGGCTCCTAAGGCAACCTAGCTTTGGCTTTATTTTGTCCCCTGGAATAACTCACCTAGGGTCAAAGAACATTTGTTCTTCCCCATCCTTCCATCTGCTTTGCCCCGTGACTCCCTTTGCCGAGTAGGAGTGAAGGAGCTGTTAACATTGTCCCGCGTGCTGGTCACTTTTCAGGGGACGCTAGGAGAGTGTGCGGAGTGCCTCGTCCTGGAGGCTCTCTGAGCATCAGGCCTTAGAAAGTGGAACCTGCATGCCTGGGTCTTCATGGGCCCTTGCTGGTGGCCAGGTGGCTCTTAGTCAACATTTATCTCATCAGAGGAGGGGCTGGGCCTCTGTCCTTAGCTGTTGGCAGGAAGTGCAAGGATTTGTACTTACCAATAAGCACGTGAAAGATGTTGGCTCCCTTCATGTGCATGGGGCTTCGCATCTCTTCCCTACTGCCCTGCTCTCAAGGTCCTCAGTCCTGTGGACTTCGCCCTCCTTGCTCCCTCACATTTCATGTCTGGGCCGCTCTGGCATCAGCTTTCCGAGAAGCTCCAGTTCCTGTGTACTATTGTCCTGCTGTGAGCTTAGTCAAATCAGGAGAACCTCGGCCTCCTTAGCAATCTCTCATCAGTGACATGTAAGATCCAGGTTCACCCCAGGCCGCTCTCCCCACCCCACTTTGAGGGGGGCTGCACGTTTCCAGGGTCCACACTCGTGTCTCTGTCTCTGGAGCACGGGCCTGCCGCCCGCTTCCAGCCAGATGCCTGCATCTAGGACGTGGCTAGATGAGGCATTCTTTAGGAAGCAGCAAGCCTCAAGAGTCTTGACTTGTCCCACATGGGTATGTTGTAATTTACAAAATCTTACATCTTTTCAGGATCCATTGAAAATGGATATGTGAAGCTTGTTGTTATAAGGTTTAAAAATAACACAGAACACCTACCTCTTATTGGAAAAGTTGGCCTCTCTTGGAGAACTGATGTTTTCGATGGCCGTATAAAGGTAATTTGTTTTATTTTCTTAATGTAACCTGGCTTCTGTGGAATAAAAAAAATGTCGATGTATATCTATGATACTGCTTTTTAAGTCCTGGTTTTACTATTGTAATGTCTGAAGATATGTGCACATTCTCTTCGTTTTTGACAGCCAGTTATCTGTTCAACCAATGCTTCTTGAGTGCCGCCTGTCTTTTGTGGAGTGTGGTGGAGCAGGAGTGGTGGGTAGTATGCCGTGACATTTTTGTATCCCTGCCATCCCTTGAAGCCCCTCTGTCTGTCTGTCTTGTGGAGAGAAAGTGGAGCTCTAGATTGGACCATGCAAGTAGCATTTACTCACCGTCTTAACTGCTCTTACACCAAGTTATAAGTCAGGATATAGAGACTTCCTTGAATACCCTTCCTTGAACAGTTACATTAATTTGTGCCTCACCAAAAATTAGCCACAAGGATGGGAGAGTTTATTTAGTGGTTGGGAGTCGGCAGGGAAGGAGGGAAGAGAAGGGGGCGGAGGAGAGTGAGAGCACTTGAGACGGAGTTTATTTCTTCTGTGATCTCATGCCCATGGCTGCCCCTGCTTCTCATTGTTCTCCATCTTCGTTTTACGGGATGAATCGGACTTGTGTATCCCTGGTGAGCCAGTGACATCTGTCTTCAGTAACATACCTCTGTACGAGTGTGGACGCCTTGTTAGAATAATTACTGATGGTCACGAGAGCATGTTATCATTGAGTGTTAAAAACAGCTAATTATCATTAATATCTCTTGGGCCACTTGCTGTTTGATACAATGAACTGCTTTATTCTCTTTATTTGTAAAGAAATATTTCAACTTTGGTACAGAGTATTTTTATCATATACAAAAGAATATTGTTTCATGTCTTTAAGAACACATACCTGGCTTTTTTAATGGGTCTTATAAAAATATGTACTGAAATAAAATATTAAAGTTGGAGTAGACCTTGAGATCCAAGAAAGGCAGAATGCAGATACAGGAGACTTAACATGTCTGTGTGATTATAAAACTGATGTAATTTGTTCTGTGTTTTCTGGTATTTGGAGCAGGATGAGAGCAGAGGGAGGGAGGTGGAGTAATTCTGCAGAGAAACAAAGCTCTGTCCCAGCTCTCGTTGTCACACACACAGTCTCTGGTGGGACTTTATGTAGGGCAGACTAAGCTGCGGAACAGACCATCCTAAATAGCATTTTAGCTGCAAATGCGGGAACAGATTTTTTACAACAACCAGAGGCCAAAGGTGTAGCTTCAAACTGAGCTCCAGGCCGTGATTCTGTAGGTCACTAGACTGACATGACTGAAGAGTGCATGTTTCCAGCAAAATGGCTGTATCTGAAAATGAGGTTTCGAGTCCTTGAGGTCAGGCATGAACTGCATATCCCCGCACACTGTCCCCCCTGCAGTTCCTTCTCCCAGCTGGGCTCTGGGGGGAGATGGAGCGGGGCTCCATGGCTAGGCCCTCTCCCATGGGCCGGCTCTGGCTGGGTGAGGACCATTTGTACTTAACTGTTCCTAATTTGGGCTTTGGTATTAGGACTGAGGTGTCCTCAGAGTTCCTAAAGGAGAAAAGTTGAAGTAAGTGATGTCATTCATGTCCCTTGTGTTCGCCACGCAGATCGGGAATTTCCCTCAGGCATCTGAGCAGTGTAACTAGTGAAACTATAAAACATGTTTTAAGAAATTGCTCTCAAGACGTCAAAAACATTTTATGAACAAGGGTAAACTATAAAAAGGTTTCTTAGATACATGTAACTATTAAACACCAGAAAACAAAGTGGCATGCTTGTGGTGAAAATTGTGGAAACAGCCTCCTGGCCTGTTGCCCAGCACCGCCATCGGGGCGCAGGTCATTGAGGAAGTGTCCCCCAAGCCAGTGACTTTGTGCCCGGGACGGATATTAATGATCGTGGTAATGACAGAGGGAGGAGCTGCCTGTGGCGCCGTGTTGTTGAACTGCCGTGTGGTCATGGGTGGGCTCTCGGAGGGCCTCCTGGTTTACCGTGCCCAGAGGAGTCTTCTCCGTCACAGGAGCATGGAGGTGTGAGGGCCGCCAGCCCACCCTCGCTGCCCAGAGGCCGTTCAGACCAAACATATCTGTCGCCTGAGTGACCACAGTCCAATGTCAGCAACTCATTATTTTATGTGGGCGATTACTCAACTGTCAACATTTATTTATTTATTTATTTGTTTATTTAAACATTTTATTTATTTATTTGACAGAGAGAGATCACAAGTAGGCAGAGAGGCAGGCAGAGAGAGAGGGGGAAGCAGGCTCCCTACCAAGCCAAGAGCCTGATGCGGGGCTCGATCCCAGGATCCTGGGATCATGACCTGAGCCGAAGGCAGAGGCTTTAACCCACTGAGCCACCCAGGCGCCCCTCAACTGTCAGCATTTAAAAACATCACATCTTTGCTGATGAGTTTTTCTTTCTTTTTTTTTTTTAATTTTATTTATTTATTTGACAGAGATCACAAGTAGGAGAGAGGCAGGCAGAGAGAGAGGGGGAAGCAGGCTCTCCACAGAGCAGAGAGCCTGATGCGGGGCTCCATCCCAGGACCCTGAGATCATGACTTGAGCCGAAGGCAGAGGCTTAACCCACTGAGCCACCCAGGCGCCCTTTTTTTCTTTTTTTAAAGTTAGATTGTGACCTCAGAGGCGTAGTAGAGCTGCCTGCCGTGGCTGCTGTTAGTCCCGAGTCCACACAGACCTGCTGCCCTCTGACTGGTCGCCGTGGGTTTACAGTCGCGGTGTGGACGGCCGGGGAGGTCGGCCTGCTGCGGCCTTCGGGAGAAGTCCATGTCGTCCGACCCAAACACTCTCGTGCCTTCTCTCCATTCCTAGTGGAAGTGCTGAGGGTTGGAGTTTCCTTCGGGAAGGCTTTTCTCATACCCGTCCCTTGTACTTCATCCTTCATGCCTTGGCATTTTGGGTGTTATTTTAATGTTACTTTTAGATCTGTACGGGGCTTGACATCCGTTGTGATTCAAGCTAGATATTTTAGTATAACTGCGGTTGTGCTTTGTGCAAGAATAGTGAAGCCCGCCGATGGGCGGGTCATGGGTTCAGGGTGTGATGGTGGCTGTGTCCCCACCCCAGCCCCCAGGAAAGATGCCCTGGCGGGTTTGCTGGCAGTGCTGGGTGGTTGAAGGAGTCTGCACCTTGGGAGGAACCCGACATCCCACGTGCATGAGGAGGTGGCCTGTGCTCTGTGAAGCAGGGCTTGGGTGTCCGCAGGGACTGGGGAGGGGCGGAAGAGCCCGGCAGCGGCCGCGGATCCACCTTGTGACCTGGCTCCCCGCTCGGTGAGGAATGCCCCGAGGAAGGAGGGAGTAGCAGGAGGCAGGTGGAGAGGCAGGCTGGGCGGCTCACGGCTCATGAAGGGCCTCACATCCCAGGGTAGAGAATTTGGAGTTGAGTTTGTGTCCTGGGAGGCAGTTGAAGGGTTTTGGGCCACCATGTGCCAGGCATTCCATGGGGTAAGAAGGGGTTGGAGAATGCGAGGCCTTTAGAACCGGGTGGGCGTCGGGAGCTCGCCTCGCAGGCGGCTGGGGGCCGGGAGCAGACAGAGGAAGCCGTTTCCTGGAGGGCGCAGGGCTCGTGAGCAGCGTCCTTCTCGAAGAGTTCTTATACCTGTTGACTGTTCCTCCGTGATGTCCTCCTTCACCTTCCTCAAATGTTGGGGCAGTCCGGGGTGTCCCCTTCTCCTCCATGGTCCCCTCCTTGCTCATGCTTCTTCTAGCCACTGGATTTCGCTGAGGTTCTGAGGAACAGACCTGAGAGGCTGCTAAGCCCGCGGCTCAGACGACAAAGGGCAGTGGGTCAGTGTGACCACCCGACCCGGGATTTATCTTGGGCACTGACGTGGCCGCAGAGCCTCCTTCTTCAAACGGCCATGATGATGGCTGTTTATTCTAGAAGGGCTCAGCGACCTCAGCACAGAGATACACTGTGGCTCCCAGGGTTGGCTGTGGCTCCCCCGTTCTCAGCTTCAGCAAGCCCTTCTCCGTGGTCTATGAATGGCGGGCCCTGTTCTGCCAGAAGCAGATGGGGTGGTGGGTGGACGTGCGCTGTTCCGGGACCTGGAAGGTCATCAGGAGCAAGGTCTGATGTTGGGCTCCTCTGGCTGTCTCGCCGGGTGACCCCCGCCTCATGTGCATGGGGGCTTTTGGCTCTGGGCCACACTCTCTGCCGTCGGGGACTGGGGGTGGTTCCTGTGGCTGGTTCTTCACTCAGGTCTCCTCCAGAGGCGGGAACCGTTTCTCATCACTCACTTAATAGACCAGCTCTCACTCTCTTTTTTTTTTTTTTAACTTCTGGAATGTTTGTGTTCCTTTAGTTTCTCTCTGAGAAACACTTTTTTTGAGTCGGGACTCTGGCCTGATCATACTCAGGTCCACATGGTCCCCACCGTTGGCCACATTGAACCATGTGTAGATCTCTGAAAGCAGTGTTTATGCTGACATCTGTAATATCTTTATGTATCTCTCTATGTAGACATCTGTACTATCTGTGTGTCTATAGTTAGGTTGATATCAATGTTCATTTTATACGGATATCTAAGAGTAAGCATTTAAGTTCCAATTAATAAAACACTAACACAGGGCACAAGTCATGGCAAATCATGAGCCATTTCTAAAATGGGAAGTGTTAGAGGATTTTAGCCTTGATATTGCTTCATAGTTTCTTGAGGAAAATAATTTTTGAGGATGTAATAAAATAGTATATGTAAACTGCCTGGATTAGTGGCTAGTAAATAGAACATGTTAAAAAATAGAGCTAACATTACATACTCATGTTCATCTCATAGCAGCATTAGTCACAAGAGCTAAAAGGTGGTAGGAACCCAGTGTCCGCCTGCAGCTGAACAGAGAAACACAGTGTGGTGTGGACTGCTGTGCTGTGGACTGCTGTCCCGCCTTCCAAAGGAAGGAAATCCTGGCCCATGCTACAACATGGACGAGCTTTGAGGGCACTATGTTACATGAAATAAGGTAGACGCAGAAGGTCCGATACTGTAGGGTTCCACTTACATGAAGTACCGAGAGTGCCCAGTTCACAGAAACATTGACTAGAATGGTGGTTCCCGGGGGCTGAGGGGAGGGAGGGCTGGGACGTTACCATTTCATGGGTCCAGAGTGTCGGGCTTGCAAGATGGAAAGAGCTCTGGAGGCAGACGGTGCTGAGGCTGCGAAGCAGTGTCACTTAATGCCAGGAAGCTGTATGCTTAAAAATAGTTATGAAGGTGAAGATTTGTTGCATGTGTTTTACCACAATTAAAAAATAAATGTAAAACTGTAGCTCGTTAATAATAATCATCAGCAGCATCTCCCCCTGACTCAAGTCCCCGTGGAGCAGTGACTCTTCGCGCGGCATGGTAGATGCGGCAGGTCTGTAAGGGACACGTTTCTTCTCCCCAGACCCCGCTCTTCTGCAGCAGTGGGAGGGAGAGAGTGGGAGGTTAGCGCCCCTTCTACCTTGCCCTCACCTCTGGATACCAGATTCTGCTCAGTGTGGCTTATGAATACTGCCTCCAGCTGCTGAGGGCTTGGCTTACTGTCTCTTTGCAGGCGTGTAATGGTCACCTGGGCCGTTCTGCACGGCCTCCGTCCCTGTCTCAGTGCTCTTTTGTTTACTGGAGACGCATTTATTGGCACTAGTGGCTGCTTGCGGTGGTGGAGGTGATGGGCAGCCTCCCTGCCGTCCTCATGACCCCGCCGTCCCCTAACGCCCCTGGTTCCTAGTCCCTCCAGCGCTTCCTGATCTCCCATTGTCCTGGTGTGGCCCTGCCTGCTTCTGTAATTCTCTTCTATTTTCTGTCCTCCCTGCCCTTTCACTTCACCCTTCGTGACAAGGCTTCATTTACACATTTGTGCGTGTGTTCATTAGACCTGGAAATCAGGTCCAGCTGGCCATTTTGCCCTTACACTCATGAGTATTTGTGTTTATCTTGTAGAGTTGTTCTATAATGGACGTAACCCTTTTGGATGAATATGGGAAGCCCTTTTGGTGTTTCAGTTCCCCCGTTTGCATGAGATCTTCTGGGCCCTCTGATGGGCCTAACTTCTTGGGACAGACTTACTGTGTTGACTACGTGGACTTGGAAGGAAAAGTGCACGTGGAGCTGGTGTGGATCAAGGAGACGGAAGAATACTTCATCATCAGCCTGGTCCTTTACCTGAGGACAGCAAAAATAAACCAGTGGTTTGGGACAGCGTACTAAGTACTGGCAGGAGGTGGCGAATTCCTGTTGCTGTTTGTTTTGGAGTGCTCACCGGTTGTGTTCTTGGTGTTGGAAGTTGAAATAAAGCAATCGTCTGTTTGATGCCTCCTTCTTTCACATTAGAAATTTGATTCCTGGGTCATTTTAAAAGTAATGCTTAGAGAATTAAGTTAAATTTTTAAAACAAGAAAATAGCATGTATTTGTATAAAATAAGGGAAAAGATAATTCTCTTCTGCCCTTAAAATTTAAAAGACAAGGCATTCTGCTTAAGCATGTGATCATGTGATCACTGTGTGTGTGATCAGTGTGTGTGTGTGTGTGCACGTGATGACTCTGTACATGTGTGTATGTGTGCACATATGTCTGTGTGCATGTGTGCGTGATTACTATGCACACGCGTATGTGTGTCATATGTCTGTGTATATGTGTTTGTGTGTGTGAGTACATGTTGTAGAGATAGAGGATTTTTTTCTTTATTGGCTAGAACCCAAAATGAAAAAGTGCATTTAAATATGAACTTCATGGTGTCCATTAAAATGAGAAAGTGCTGTGTTCACGGCATTCAGCAGCCACATTAGTATTTAGTGAAACTAAAGTCGACAAGTGCCTATCTCCTGAGGTAAGATGTATCTCAAATCATCAGAAGAAACTGTTACTGCTTAAAAGAACAAAGTGTGATACAACTGCAGTGAATGACCCCAGCCGGATATTAGTGGAGACCCGGGAAGGCTGAGTTAGAGGGGAGCACATCCTCTGTGCAGATGTTTTAGGACAACTGACAGGTACTTGGCTTTCAAATATGGGGACCACGCATCTGAGCTGTGTGCTTTTGTTTTAGGGATTTGGTTCTAAATTTGTTTTAAATTGTACAGATTATTTTTTGATTACGTTTTTATCTCCTACTTAAGGTTGCCCTCGTAAGTGATTTCTGAAATGCCGTGTTGCTCCAGGGCGGGGTGGGGGACTTGTCGGTGTGTGTCCCCTCCTATTTCCCATCTCATCCTAAGCTATCCGATCAGCTCCTCCCTTGAGGGGTGTGTGTGTATGAGCTGCTTGAAGACAACAAGAAAAGATCTGGGACAGATATCAGGTTCTTCTTCAATATCTATCTATTGAAAAAATGGGACAGTACAGTACAGTACAGCCGTCCCTGCCGTCCTGACCTCTGGGGCCTGGGCTGGAGCCCTGGGAAGGGAGAAATCTGAAATCTGGGTCAGAGCAGAGAACAGGGGCCATATTATCTCGTGGTGCCACCAGAGGGGTGCAGAGCACCTGCCCCACCTGAGTGAGCATTGGGGGATGGAGAGGCAGTGGCTGGAGTCATGGAGAGGACCAGGTATCAGGGGAGGCAGTGGTGAAAACCACGCGCCACCTGTAGGTCAGAATTGAAAAACGACCACGGAACAGTGGGTGGTGATGCCTGGAACAAATTGAGTTAAACTGTGGAGGATGTAGACGTCCCGGAAATGTAGGAAGCAAGGCAGAGCCAGGGACAGAGTACGGTTCTCTTTGCCCCCAGGGGAACGCTATCTGGATGGAATGGGCAGCCAGGTCCTTCCGTGATGGTGGAGAGACTTGGGCCAGGGCATCTTGGTAGAACTCTT
Organism: Enhydra lutris kenyoni; assembly: GCF_002288905.1. Classification (NCBI taxonomy): domain Eukaryota; kingdom Metazoa; phylum Chordata; class Mammalia; order Carnivora; family Mustelidae; genus Enhydra; species Enhydra lutris. The sequence continues at coordinate 4,843,502 of NW_019154120.1, forward strand.
GTCTATATGGAATTGAGTATGTGTGTAAGGTCTGCCGACCAGACTGCTAGGCCCGTGAGCACGACTCTGCTGTCTTGTTTACTTCTTTCTTTCCAGCATCTAACAGGATGCCAGTCTCGTAATACTCACGATGGTTGAATCCACAGAAATTATAAGGACTGTACCCACAGCTCTGGGAGCATGAAGCAGGCAGGCATAAATTCTGACTTGATGAGTCTGGGAGCCCTACATGTCTGAGTTACCTCTGGGCGGTGTTGGGGGAAGGGGAGCGCGGCCAAAGAAGGACATTCATGGAGTCATGGCGTTTGTGTCTTATCAGAGCACCGTGGGTGCACCCCACATCACCAAATGGTGCCAGAAGACCCGGTCCTGCCCTCACCTGCCCTTCCGTGGGTCTGAGAGAACGCTCAGCCATTTAAAGCTGTGTCTTCTCAAATTTGCCCTGTATTTCTCAATAATATTCTTCTGTGGCTGTTTCTGGATTTGTCAGTTTTAGACATCTATTGACTGAAGGCAGATAAAAGATAGCTTTCCTATTGCAGCCACCTCCTCTCTTGCAGCATATCAAGTGGGGCAATTTTATATAATTTGTTATGGTTTGTTAATTACAGCTCTGATACCATTCCCTGCCGAGTCACAGAGAGTAATAGGGCACTTCTTTCTTTTACAACTTTTTATTTTTCTTGCACGAATAATTGTCTCCCTTTTTTCTTGCACGGCTTTAGTGAGCCTTAAATTTTCCAAGAAGTTCAATCTTTCATATGGTGGTCAATTTTTTCAGTATTTTTTCCTAAATCAATCATATCAAATAATGTACAAATTCTGTTTTTTCCCCAGGCTATTTAATTTCCAGAGTTCTGCCTCTGTTTGCTTTAAACTTCTTTTTAGCCCTGCTGGACAGCTCTCATCCTGGGAGGTTCCTGTGGGAATCTTATTTTATGGAGTCTTGTCTTCCTCTTTCTTGATTTATATCTTTTTTTTTTTTTTTTTTTTTTTTTTGCACACATTCTAAGAAAAGTGATGTGGGAGACACATTTTGGGTCCGTGAATTCCTGAAAACGTCTGATGGATAGTTTAATTGGGTACACACTGTAGGATGGCAAAGGTTTTCTCTTAGAACGTGAAGACAGTTTTAACATGTGCACATATCCTAGCCTTGCTGTGGATGGAGATCATGCCTTTTTGATTGTTCTTCCTTTGTATGTGACCACCTGTTCTCTTTCTCTTCTCTCTCTGGAAGCTTCCAGAATTTACTCTTCTTGCTTGGTGTTTCAAAATTTCAAGATAACATGTCTTGGAGTAAGTCTTTTTCATTCATTATGGGTCATTTAAAGAATTTTAGTACTTCAATTCTGGATTAAAAAAAAAAATATTTTCGGGTGCTTGGGTGGCTTAGTTGGTTAAGTGACTGCCTTTGGCTCAGGCCATGATCCTGGAGTCCTAGGATCAAGTCTCACATCGTGCTCTCTGCTTGGTGGGGAGTCTGCTTCTCCCTCTGACCTCTCCCCTGTCATGCTCTCTCTCTCTCTCATTCTCTCAAATAAATAAATAAGAGCTTAAGAAAAAAGTATTTTCTCTTTTTCTGTAGCTTTTATTGATCAACTGTCATCCTCTAAGTTTATTTTTAGTTTTTAAAAAACTTCATCTTCACCATTTGGCAAAACCAAAGTAGATTATTTTAATTTTTTAAAAAGATTTTATTTATTCATTTCACAGAAAGAGAGCACAAGTAGGCAGAGCAGTAGGCAGAGGGAGAAGGAGAAGCAGGCTCTCTGCTGGGCAGAGAGCCTTATGTGGGACTCCATGCCAGGACCCTGGGATCATGACCTGAGCTGAAGGCAGCCGCTTAACTGACTGAGCCACCAGGTGCCCCCACTCAAAGTAGTTTCTTATAGGCAAGAATCACCAATGGATGCAAAAATTTGTGGGTGAGAATATGTTGAGGAACAACATGGGGACATGGTCTCCGAGCGTGTTGCCGGAAGGTACTTGCTGTTACAGAGGACAGAATAATGTGTTCACAGTGGAGGGACCTGGGGAGACAGTCTATTCTCCCGTTGCTCCCCTCTGGCCAGATGCCTCCTCCACACCTTGGCACATCGTGATTGCATGCTCTGCCACAAGGAGACCCTTCTCATCCTGCCCATCCTCACCCATATCTCATGCCTCGGTGCCCCCCGCCCCCGCTCCTGCACGTGTGGCCTCCTCATCCCACGTGGGCACAGAAACCTCATGGTGCCACCATGTTATGAGATTTCAAGAGTCTTTTGCTGCTGGGACGCAGCATAGCGAGGCTTGGAGAGATGAAAGGCAGCTCCCTGTGAAGCTCGGCCATGGGGGGCATTGTGCCTGGGAACAGGGTGATGGCACACTGGCACTGGAGGGGGCGTCTTATGAATGGAAAGCCCAGCAGGGATAGCTCATGTTTGAAAGCTCTTGGTGGGTTTGCAGATTTGGAGAATCCTCTGGACGGGGGTTGTCCTGGTTGTCTACTGCCTGCACCTGGGGACGTTAGGGCAGGTGCAGAGAGGTGCCAGAGTGTGAGAGCCCCTCTGCTAAGGAGGTTGGTGGTCTGTGGACTTAGCCTCCCAGGAAGGGGACTCACCTGCGTCTAGCCTCAAGACTGGCTCGGGACAAGCGTTAAGAAAAGCCCCAACCCCAGCCAAAACCAACCATTTGACAGCCACGTCTTTGCATGGATGTCCTCACCACCCTCCCTCACCGGGCTGCTTTAAGTGAGGAGCTCTCCCACCCTGTCCGAAGTGTGTGGACCCCCCACCCGCCTACTGCAGGTGCCTGCCTCGTCGGACCCAACTTCACGGCTATTGGAATCAACAGTGGGGGGAGGGCAGATGTTTTTCAAGGGTTACGATACATTGGTATGTGTCATCAATGCTCACACGTTATGCCCAAGCTAAATAATAAAAATTTCAGGGGGCTGGCCATCTTTGTGTTGCATGTAGTGATGTTGTCAACACGTAAGATAAAAACCTTTACTCGTAATACTCCTTTGTCTGAGAGGAAGTCTTTTGACTGTAAAGCAGGTGGAGTTATGCTGAATGTCTTAAATACAATGAGGACAGAGTCTCACGGAGTTAATGGAACAAAAGTAACAGGTGCAAACTCTTAATTATGCGGTTGGCAAAAGAAACAAGTGTGAGCTATACCCAGAAAAGCATACCTAACACTAGTGTAGAATAAAAAGGACATATTTTTATTTCAACTGTACTCCAGATGCAAAATCTTGCCTGTTCAAAATCAGACCGAAGATCTGACCAGCCTTCTTGAAGGTGATTTTTATATGTGACCTGACTCTTATCTCATTGTCATTAACCTCTGATAAGCCTGACGGTAACTTGTAGAAAGAAAATGCACCCATGAGAAAGTCATTCTGCAAAAGGTTTCCTAATGCCCATAGCATGAAGAATGCACCTTTAAAGAACTGGAAGTGAAGGTGTGGGTCCTACACACCACGGTACATTTCGTTTGTGGAATATCACATCAGCTTCAGCGTAGGATGTCTTCATAGTCTCCTGCAGCTTTGCGGACTAACATCTGGATTTCCCTTGAGCTTCCATTGGACAAGACGTGGGCCACAGAAGCCCCTGAGGCTGCAAGCCCCCTGCACTGAGGGCTGATCAGTAGGCTTAAGCACGGGGAACGAGAGGTGGACAGTGGGAGTCGCTTCTTCCGTGTTCAAGTCTGCGAGGTCGGGGAGGAGAGGGCTGGTCTGGGCACAGCTATAAACAGCAACGGGCCCTGCCTTCAACAGAACAGGAGAAACAAGGGGAATCAGGCAGGAACTCAGGCTCACACACCCATCATTTCAGGTGTACATAAAATTATGTTTTGTTCCTGAAATGCATGGGGATGAGTGTGTGGTCTGAGAAAAGCAGAACAGTCGGATTTACCTGGGAGTGTCAGATTTTAGAGTCTTACCAAACTGTTCAACCCCAGCCTGGACAGCTGGCCTTTTATTAACCCTCTCATTCACCTTTTGGCCTCTTGGGGGTTATACACTGAACTCTGGGAATTGCCCTGAAGACAAATGTTTGTTAACTGGTTGACATATAATCATATGATTGTCACAGTAAAATGGGTATAAAAAGTATATTCATTTTTATGTGTCTAATTCAGAAAAGTACCCATATACTTGAGATGAAACACCTATGCTCTCTTCCTGACTTGCTCTTGGCTGGGGAGGAAGTGAGAAATTCTCCATGAAATAATAACTTTCATTTCTAAAAATTGAGAGCTTATTGTGTGCCAGGCACTGTGTAACAAGCTTTACTCTATCTTTAAAATCCTTAAATACCTGGGACGCTTGGTGGCTCATTGGTTAAGCATCTGACTCTTAATCTCAGCTCAGGTCTTGATTTCAGGATCATGAGTTCGAGCCCTACATTGGGCCCCATGCTGGGCATGGAAGCTACTTAAAAAAATATCTTTAATGGCCAAAATTAACAAGTCAGGAAATGACAGATGCTGGCGAGGATGCGGAGAAAGGGGAACCCTCCTACACTGTTGGTGGGAATGCAAGCTGGTGCAACTACTCTGGAAAACAGCATGGACATTCCTCAAAAAGATGAAAATAGAGCTACCTTATGACCCAGCAATTGCACTACTGGGTATTTACCCTAAAGATAAAAGGTAGTGATCCGAAGGGGCACGTGCACCCGAATGTTTATAGCAGCAATGTCCACAATAGCCAAACTATGGAAAGAACCTAGATGTCCATCAACAGATGAATGGATAAAGAAGATGTGGTATATATACACAATGGAATACTATGCAACCATCAAAAGAAATGAAATCTTGCCATTTGCAACGACGTGGCTGGAGCTAGAGGGTATCATGCTTAGCGAAATAAGTCAATCAGAGAAAGACAACTATCATATGATCTCCCTGATATGAGGAAGTAGAGATGCAATGTGGGGGGTTTGGGGGGTAGGAAAAGAATAAATGAAACAAGATGGGATCAGGAGGGAGACAAACCATAAGAGACACTTACTGTCACAAAACAAACTGAGGGTGACGGGAGGTGGGGGTAGGGAGAGGGTAGTGGGGTTATGGACATTGGGGAGGGTATGTGATATGGTGAGTGCTGTGAATTGTGTAAACCTGGCGATTCACAGACCTGTACCTCTGGGGCTAATAATACATTGTATGTTTGGAAAAAATAAAAATTAAAAAAAAAATCTTTAAAACCCCTGTCGGGTAGGTGGTGTGCTAACAACATTGTACGACGAGGAGCTGTGGTTCAGGGGGATTAAATGCCTTGAGGTGCACATCTGGTAACAGAACTAGGATTCACCTAACTGTTGCTGCATACTGATGCATATTCTGGGGCACTTACTTTGGGAAAGGCAAAATAAGGCTTCTGGGAGACAGTAAGGTGTCCTACAACTCAATAGCAAAAATAACTTGATTTTTAAAATGGGCCAAAGACTTGATAGGCATATGGCCAACAGGTATATGAAAAGGTGATCAGTATCACCAGTCCCTATGGAAATGAGCGTCAAAACCCCAGTGAGGGATCTTCTCACACCTGGAAGGACAGCTGAAACCAAAAACCAAAAGATAGTGAGTGTTGGTGAAGCTTTGGAGAATCGGGAACCCTCGTGCCCTGTTGGCGGGGATATAAAATGGTGCAGCCACTGGGGAAAACAGCCTGGAGGGTCCTCAAAAAAATTGAAAATAGAACTACCATACGATCCAGAGCTATCATACTCCCACTTCTGGGTGAATATGCAAAAGCGCTGAAATCAAGATCTTGAAGAGGTTTCCGCACCCGCATGTTCATTACATGGCGAAGATAGGGACGCAATCCATCCGTAGACAGGTGAACGGATACAGGAAATGTGGTGTGTACATAACGTGGAAGGTTTTTAAGACTTAAAGCAGAAAGAAATCCTGCTATACGTGGGTGAATGCTGGAGACATTGGGTTAAGTGAAGGAAGGCGGTGCTAAGAGGACAAATACTGATGCGTCCACTTACTTGAAGCGTCTGAAGTAGTGGAGCTCGGAAGAGAAGGGAGAAGAGCAGCCTCCAGGGACTGGGCGAGAGGGGCCCGGGGGAGGTGTTTGGTGGCACAAAATTCCAGTTATATGAGATGAATACACTCGAGAGATCTGTACAACACGGTGTCTGCACTTCACAGTACCGTACGCTTCAACGTTTGTTGGGACGATAGGTCTCATGTTAAGGGTTCTCACTACAATTTTAAAAAAGTCAACATGCGTAGTATTTCCATGTGGCAGCATCTCTGATGGGCACTCAATTCAGGCACCATTCTTTTTTTTTTTAAGATTTATTTTTGTTTATTTTAGAGAGACTGTGTGTGAGTAGGGGGAGGGTTGGAGGGAGAGAGACAGAGAGAATCCTTAAGCAGACTCCCCGATGAGCATGGAGCCTGATGCGGGGTGTGACCCCAGGACCCTGCGATCCTGACCTGAGCTGAAATCTAGAGTTGGCCCATTGAGCCACCCGGGTGCCCCAGACACCATTCTTGTGTTCATTCAGAAACAGGACCTTCTCTTATTAGGAAACACACGTCCTCTCTTGATAGCTTTTTTTTTTTTTGAAGATTTCTTCATTTGAGAGAGAGAGCACGAGCGGGAGGGGCAGAGGGAGAGGAGAGAGTCTCAAGCAGACTCTCCGCTGACCCCTGAGCCAAAACCAAGAGTCTGACGCTTAGCTGACTGGCCACCCGGGGGTCTCCCCCCCATTTTAATAAACTCTTGCTGAGTATTCCTCTACGTGAGGTGCCAGCACCTGTGACTAAGTAACTGTCAAGAAAAATGTGGCTCCTGGGTGACTGGTGGTGTGTAGTGTGTGTCTGATCCCACCTGGGTTTTTAAAGGGTGTTTTTAAACGGAAACTGTTTTTAAAGGGAAACTGAGGCAAGTCCTAAAACATCAGCTGAAGGGGAGCGCACTCTGTTACATCTGCTCAGGGGATTTTAGTCAGTCGAGGTGGCCGTCCCTGTGAGGAGCAAAATCGTATCATGCGGTGTGTGTCCGGATGGGGCAGGAGGTGTGGACTCCACCATTTCAGCTGTGTGATGTTTTGGTTGTGGAGATTCTCAGGAAATGTTAGCCTTGGTGCAAACGGGTAAGCCCAAAAGAAGACTGATGGTCGCTGAAACCTCACATAAAAACAGATCTGGAAGAAGTAATGAGCACGTAAGAAAATGCTTAGTGGCAAAAATGTTAATTTGTAAAATATGATAGGGACCAAAAAGAACAAAAACAAAAACAACAAACCTGTGAGTCGGGTTAGTGCTGTGAACCGGACGTGGAGAGGGTTTGGCGCTCTCAAGAGGAAACAGTGTGCACAGTCCTCTTAGGCGGTCTAGAGAGCCCAGCAAAGCGCTGTGTAGGTTTAATGGCCTTTATTGTTGCTGTAATTCTGAGGAAAATGTTTTTATTGATAAATAGGGACTAAACATCCTCTGGGTCAAAATGGTTAAAAACATTCTGTATTGATTCAAAATGTCAAGTACTTCTTAGCCTCGTGTGCTTTAAGCTCACCAAAAATTATATATATATTTTTTATAACAGGGACTAGATGGGAAAATGGACAAATATATGCAATTTGATTTGTTGAAGTCATGGAATTATGAGTACATTTTATGTGTAATTCTATTAATGTTGCTGTAATATAATAAAATATTTAAAAATCTGAAATCTAGTTTGCAGCTGCATGAACTCGGTTAGATTCTGATGCAACTAGACTCTGGAGCCTGCAATAGAAGTTATTTGACCTTTTATTCACATCCGGCCGACACCTCCGTTGCCCCTGGTTCTCGTGCTTTTTCAATACATACTGATTTCTCGCCTTTGATTAGGGCATAAGAAATTGCAGTTGTCATGGAATGAGATACTAAGTGGTGTCTCTTACAGATTTACAAACCCTGACCGCCCATTTTCCCAGAACACGATACTTTCTTTCTGTAATAAGATTCTGTTGGCCACTGTTCCACAACGAAATTGCTGATTTGCCCTATTACTCGTTCTGCTTAAGTGGAATGAGTGGTCATGCAAGAGAGAGTGTTCCGGAAGCGGCCCTCTGAAACAGCTAAGTGATGTGTCTAGTTACTACGCGCTCTGTGTGCAGCGAAAATAGGCCCGCGTGATGCCCGGCCATAAACTGTAGGCTCTTCTCTCTTTCACAAGGAGATAATTATGGTACATTTATAACTATTTTTTACAGAGATCCTCAAAGTTCTCCATCGGAAAAAGTCCCCAGATGGCAAAACTTTGTTTCAGTGGGAGGGGGCAGGGGAGCAAAACGGAAAACCTTCCACACAGTATGAGGAAAAGGTTAAGAGTTTCATTCCGGAGGCACAGAGCATAATGTAATCTCATGGATTTATGTTACCATTCACATTTATTCTTCAAGGATATTATTAAGTTAGGAAGTATAGCCATGCATTTTAATCACTATGATTTATGCTAAAAACCTAATAGCAACAGAGAGCATTACTTCTGTGTACGGTGTCCTCCCCGCCCATCTGTAAAGCTGAGCTCTGTGAGGAAATTGTTCTCTTCGTATTCTGTATGGGCTTGGAATTCGGGTGGAATACTGAGAATTGCCTTCGGTTCTTCAAACTGTGTTGGACTCCGAAAGCGGTGAGATCATCCTGAATGTAAACTCTGTGTTTCAGACTCAGTGTGAGCCCTGGGGTGTTTCGATGTGTCTATTTTCCTGGATCTCCAGCAAATACGTCACATTTAAGTGGCAAGTTCTGGCTCATGCTTCACGGCACTCACTCTAAACCACAGATAGGAAACCTGTTTCCCCTCAAGGATGACCAGTTCTTCGAACAGGTATTGTGCACCTGTTCAGTGCGGGGCCGGAATCTGGGTGCTGTGGTTACCAAGATGACATGATACGCTCACCACCTGGTAAAGCAGATCACACAGCTTGTCCAGGCCTGGCTCCAGGCTAGGAAAGGATGGGAGATGAGGTCTGGCTGCTAGTGGAAAAGATGCCTAATTTTGTGTCTTTAGTAGCTGCTCCATACCTATTTGTTGACCTCAGTGACAAGTGTGGGGAGCAAAATCGATCTTATCAGACATTACCCTCTAGCTGTGTGACCTCTGGGCTGAGAACTTATGCTAAAATGGCAGGTTTTCCGCCTCTTCTGGGACTTTGATCCCCTGAGAATTGCAGTCTTAGACATACAAGGGAGGTGTGTCTCCGGGGTCGTGGTCGGTTGTGTTACCCGCCAGCTGGAACACTAACTTAGATGCTGCTGTGAAGGGATTTTGTAGAGATGGTTCACACCTACGGTCATTTGACTCCGAGTAAAGGAGGTTGCCCTCCATTATCTCTGTGGGCCTCATCTATCACCGAAGAGTAAAACTGAGGTTCCCAGAGGAGAAGGAATTTGGCCTCAACACTGCACATCCACGGACCCTGTCCGACTTGCCCGTCTGCGGGCCAGCCCTCACGAAGGAGGGAGCCATTCTTAAAGTTAATCACAGACAGGCCTATGGCCTGTTGGTTCTGTTTCTCTGGGGACCCTGACTGGCACACTGTCCCTCCCACCTGCTGGCTGGGTCTTCTCCCTTCTCTGTCATCCTTCCTCTTGCTGCCTGATGCCTACTTTGTGTTTCCTGTGCTAGTCAACCCCACTGCAGCACCCGCACTCAGACGTACAGCCTCCCAAGGGCCAGTCCTGGGCTCTGGAGCTGCCCTTTTTGTTCAGAATCACATTGCCCACCCAGGAGGGCCTCAGGAGGGCATTGGGGGATTAGGTGAAAGTGAGAGTTCACACAGTGTAGTTCATGTCTGAATCAGGGGAGACTCGTTAAGACTCTGGGCCGCACCCCCAAAGTTTCTGATTCACAACACCTGGAGTAGGGGGCATGAATCTGCATTTCTAATGGGCTCCCAGATGAGACCAGGGCTGCTTCTCCCAAGACCCCACTTGGAGAACCTCTGGCTAGTCTCCTGGCAGCCCCACAGAGCTGACCATGTCACTAGAGGATCAGGAACCAAAGCAGAGGACAGGAGACTCTTTCTTCTTTCAAAGATAGAGTGAGGGGGGTGGAGAGGGTGAAGGGCAGGAAGATTGGGGCTGAGAGAGCAGAGGGGAGACCTGGCCTGGCAAAGGCAGTCCTGAGAAGGCCTAAGAAAAGAGAAGTAGAGGTTGGAATAGATGAGTTGCATTCTGGGACAAAGCCAGGGCATCTTTTTGTTCCTTATTCTAGCTCATCAGACTCTGTAAATGCACATTGAATAGACATAAAAGGTCCTTCTTGAAAGTCATGACCAGATGTCAGACTCCTATGTAATATTTGGTTAGGGCTGGAAGGCTTCTCCTTCTCCTATCTGCCCTGAATCCATTAGGTGACATTTGTACATTTCCTCCCGAGAAACTGCTGCTAGCAGAAGGAACCTCAGAGGTATTCATTCATTCACAAAACACCCACTCAGTAGGCTCCTAGCACATGGGATACATTGCTCTGTGTATGCAGGGGATTGTCATGTCCCTCCTTGTCTTCAAAACATGCACAGCCCAGCCAGGGGATCTCTTGAGATCTCTAGTCTCCAAGGAGGGAGTGTGTGCCCTGGCTGAGACAAGGAGTCTCCTGAGCCTTTCACAGTCTGATGAAGCAGCACTGGCTACTCTAACGGGCCGTCCCTGGTGGGGAATGTGCTGTCTCATTGGGTGAGGGGCTACAAGCAAGTGTTCCAGGTGCTTGATGTCAAGAGGTTAATGCTGTTCGCTCAGTTGTCCCATAATGAACAAGCAGGGCTCTTTGAGTGGGCAGTTGAGAGTCTGCAGGCTCCAAAGGAGTGACTGAGTGATGGAAGTCAAAGCATCTTGTGTGGTCCAGGCACAATGCAATGTGACGGACACCATCCCTGTGTAGATTTGACGGGGGTAGGGGTAGGTGGGGATTCAGTGACTTGCAATGGCAAACACACAATGCAGCTCACACTGCACACTCCCTCTCCCCAGTCTTTCGCCCAGAAACATTAACAGTATTCATTTTCTGGGAAAATATTCCCTAAGAGTTCTGCATCATAAATCAAGGCCACCAGGAATTCAGCCTCGGGTAGACAGCTGCATTCTCACTGTCCCACTGGCGCAGTGTGGAGTATGACAAATCACATTGTAATGAGAGGAGAAACTCCTTGTGGAGCTCATGGATGCCCTTAGAAAGTAGAGGACAAGGTCTAATTCTGAGAAACAGAGGTGAAGTCACAGCTATGACAGAGTGAAGAGAGCTGCTTTTCTTCAGGCCCCTTCTCAGGTTATTAAATCTAGCACGGCAAACATTTGCTGAGTACATAGCAGGTACAAATTATTACCTGTCTCTACAACATTTACTCTACCATAGTCTGTAATAAAATTTGTCTGTGATTTAACAGTAATTGCCCTGTTTTCAACCTTCAATGTTTGTTTAACTTGAAGATATGCCTAAAATTTCAGAGCTCAAATAAAAGTTTCTGGACACCTGTCAGTGCGGAAATTGAAACTCCCTGTGAATGAAAAATGGGTTCATAACTGTTTTCCACTTGCTGTACTGGAATCTTGGAGAATTTTTCCGTATGAGAGGAAGTCAGTTGTGCCCGTCCTGGGATTGTAAATCCGGTATATATAGCAACCAGCTGCAGATGGCACTGAACACTGTGGCGTGGTTCTCTCCCTCCTCCTCAGCAGCTCAACTGTGAGCGCATCTAAAGGAAGACATTAATGTGTGGATGAGGAAGGCAGGATGCAGCTGAAGCGTTCAATTTTAGAAAGCTAGGAGCACTGAGATTGCGCCGAGGTTAGAGCGTTTACTGTAACCATCTGGGCATTGAAGGAGTGGATGCGTCCTGGTTCTCGCTTCATGGTTCGCTTTCACAGTGACCTCTAGGAGGTCATTTAGAAGGGAAGCTTGCTGACCGAGACAGCATGCTAAATAAAGCCCATAGAGAGGACATGTTGAATTGATGAAGCTTCCTTCTTCATTGAAGTTTTCCAAAGAGATTACAGGAACCAACTGATGTCATCCTTCTCACGGTAGGCAGTCAACACATGTCCAACCCCAGTGAGTTAGTTCATCGAAGTGAGTGCAATTTTGTGTCTTCCTGACTTGACTCAAATAATTGAGCTGCTAATACCCATTAGAGAAGTGATGCTTTGTTTATGAGATTAGGCAAGTTATTTTTAGAGGCAAATGAATACTGGAAATTGTGCCCAAATTTCTGCTCACAGCACATTTTATGGCTGTGTGTCTGGAGAAGTTAATAGCTTCAGTTTTGGGGACGTAGCTTTGGTGAAATTCCTCAACCAGAGTCAGCCTCTGAGAGATACATGTGATTGGGATGGAAGTCACCTAAGAAACATTGGGATAAGCCATCTTTTAGCAATCTGTGAATCTTACAAACGATAATTCACTGCTCCTGTCATATGCAGAACTACCTCTTAGCCAACCAGCTCTGCAGACCATGTGGCATATGGAGGATGAGACTAGGAGTTGGGAGGGCCTTTCTGTCTCTGAGAAGTAAAAAAGAAATGGGTAGTTAAACGCTGACCTATGACGATGACCTTTTCACTTACTATGCTCTGTAGCTTAAGATACAAGATAAAGATAAATTGAGATAATGCGGTACTACCATTTAAAACAAAAGCTAAGAAGCAGCTAAGGGGCATGACAAATATGAAGTCAAGTAATTGATAAGTGACTCCTGCTTGAAAAGCTAATGAGATAATTTCCCTAATTGCATTCCTACAATCTCTCAGAACTTTAGGGTTTGGTGAAAATAGCCTGGTCTACTTTCTTCCTGTAGAGAGAAGTGACCTTTCTGTGGATGTTGGCAAAAATTTCATTCCAGTAGCCAGTGGTCATGGAAACAATGAAACACCTGTTTTCAGGCGACCAGGAGAGCAAGGATTTGGCATAAATGCACTTGCCTTCCCAAACTGGGAACAACACAGAGTTGGGGCTTCCTTAGGGCAAGGTGCCCATACAAAGGCAAATCTATTTGCTCTAATAATCCTCCCTATACAAGCATTGTTTTTATTTTAAAAGGTGCTGTATGATATCCATTTTCCTGTCCTGATATACATGTTAGTGAGCCTGACTTGTGACATGCTGGACAGGTAATTAGGACACAAGGGTGAGGCTCCTGCCCCATCCAGTGCCACTTCACCTTAGAAAAGAAGGCCCAGAGGCCTTATTTTTCCCTCCCAAAATTGAAATAGGCGTCTTAGATTGTCATGGAGTACAAAAGCAATGCATGCTTCTTGTAAGAAGCTTACAAAGTACAAAATGAAGTACAAAGGGGAAAATAAAAATCACCTTTAAAGGATGTAGATATAAATGATATTAACAATGAAAAAAAAAAGGACGAGAGGACTGATGTGACAGAGATTGAAACTATGAGAAGATTATGAACTAATTTATTCAATGGGAAACAAAGAAAACTAATGAGTTTTTAGGAAAAGCACAACAAAAATTGATTTAATAAGAAATGGAACATGTGAATAAAATAAAATCATTAAAGAAATCCAATAATCAAAAACCCATATTAAAAAAAACCCTCACTATGTTTAAAGAATTTAAAACTGATTTTTCACTTTATGTTGACTAAGGACCAGATAATACCAACATTTTACCAACTGCTCTGGAGCATGTGAAAACAGAGCGTTCTCCTTCATTTTCAAAATAATTTAAAAATCTTTTTAAAATTTTAAATTATAACACACATAGAAAAACTGCATGAAGGGGTGCCTGGGTGGCTCAGTGGGTTAAAGCCTCTGCCTTCCACTTGGGTCATGCTCTTGGGGTCCTGGGATCTAGCCCCGCATCGGGCTCTCTGCTCAGTGGGGAAACTGCTTCCTCCTCTCTCTCTCTCTCTGCCTGCCTCTCTGCCTATTTGTGATCTCTGTCTGTCAAATGAATAAATAAAATCTTTAAAAAAAAGAAAAACTGCATGAAGAAAAAGTGTACAGATTGATGAACTACTATGATTCAAAACCTTGCAATACTCTCCCCACCAGTACTGGCCTCACCCCAGAGGTCCCCAGGTGCCTTTCCAATGAAAACTCTCTCTCTTTTCTCTAAGGGCAACCACTATCCTGACTTGTAGGTTATCACATCCTTATTTTATTTCCATATTTTAACAATTTAAGTATGCATTCCTAAATGCCTTAATTTTCTCCATTAATGAACTTTGTATAACTGTTTTGGATAAAAGTCTGAGGTAGTGCAGGAAGTCTGGAAAAAGGGGAAAAATGATTAGAAAGGAATACTCAAACTGTTATTTGCAGATGTTATGATTTTCTACATCAAAACTCCAAACTAACCCGTTGGAAGAGTATTAAAATTGGAGACCTCATCAAAGCTTCTGGATATAATACCCATGTGTAAAATCAATTTCTTTTAAAGACCAATAATTAGAAAGTTTAACTAAATAATGTATTATTTATAATTGCCAAAAAACAAAACAAAACAAATCCACCAAAACCAAAACAAACAACTTTATGGCCCTTGGGAACAAACTCAACAAAGAATATATAAGACCTTTATGGAGAAAACATACAACATTCTCAAAAGACATTAAAGAAAATATAAATAAGTAGAGTTACCATTTTTGTAGATGGAAAGACTTACTCAAAAAATGTCAGTTCCCAATAAGTTACAAATGCAATCTAATTGCAACCTCATTTCTAAAATGTGTTACACTTAATAAGACAATTAAAAAGCCATATGAAAAAACTACAGGATTAAGAATTAAGAAGACAATTTTGACGAAGAAGCTAACAGACCTAATTTGAAGACTTATTTTGTAATTAAAACAGTATTAAATTAGCTGAAGGGTAGAATATTGATTTACAAACACAAAGTTGGGAACCCAGAAACAAAATCATACATAATGGAAACAATTTATGGCAAGGTAGAACTGTGATTCAAATGTGAAATGATGGACTTTTCAATAAATGGTGCTAGGATCATTGGGCCATATGCAAAAGATAAAAATTAGACTCCCTATTTGGGAGAATGGACCCAAATAAATAAAATGAAAGAGGAAAGAGGAAAGATCACAACCAACACAAAAGAAATACAAACAATTATGATAATATAATTATATGCCAACAAATTAGGCAATCTGGAAGAAACAGGTAAATTCCTAGAAACATGTAAACTACCAAAACTGAAACAGGAAGAAACAGAAAACCTGAACAGACCCATAATTAGCAAAGAAATGGAATCAATGGTCAAAAATCTCCCAACAAACAGGAGTCCAGGTCCAGATAGCTTCCCAGGGGATTTCTACCAAACATTTAAAGAGTTAGTGCCTATTCTTCTGAAACTGTTCCAAAAAATAGAACTGGAAGGAAAACTTCCAAACTCATTCTATGAGGCCAGCATTACCTTGATCCCAAAACCAAAAAACCCCACTCAAAAGGAGAATTACAGACCAATATCCCTGATGAACATGAATGCAAAAATTCTCACCAAGATACTAACTAATATGATCCAACAGTACATTAAAAGGATTATTCACCATGACCAAATGGGAATTATTCCTGGGCTGCAAGTGTGGTTCGACATCTGTAAATCAATGTGATACACTACATAAAGGACAAGAACCATTTGATCCTCTCAATAGATGCAGAAAAAGCATTTGATAAAGTACAGCATCCTTCCTTCAGTAAAACTCTTCACAGTGTAGGGATAGAGGGAACCTACCTCAATATCCTAAAAGCTGTATACAAAAGCCTATAGCAAATATCATCCTCAATGGGGAAAAGCTGAATTTTTCCCCTCTAAGGTCAGGAAAATGAAAGGGAAGTCCATTCTTAACACTGTTGTTCAACATAGTCCTAGAAGTCCTAGCTTCAGTAATGAGATGAGGCATCCAAATTAGCAAAGACGAAGTCAAAGTCAATCTTTCATTCTTTGCAGACAACATGATATTGTATGTAGAAAAACTGGAAGACTCCACCAAAAGGTTGCTAGAACTGGTACAGGAATTCGGCAAAGTTGCAGTAAATAAAATCAATGCACAGAAGTCAGTTGCATTTCCATACACTAACAATGAGGCAGCAGAAAGAGAAATCAAGGGATTGATCCCATTCACAAATGCAACAAAAACCATAGGATACCTAGGTATAAAACTAACCAAAGAGGTAAAAGTTCTATGCTCTGAAAACTATAGAACACTTATGAAAGAAATTGAGGAAGACACAAAGAAATGGAAAAACATTCCATGCTTATGGGTTGCAAGAACAAATATTGTTAAAATGTCTATACTACCCAAAGCAATCTACACATTCAATGCAATCCCTATCAAAATAACACTGGCATTTTTCACAGAGCTGGAACAAATACTTCTAAGACTTTTGTGGAAACAGAAAAGACCCAAATGGTCAAAATAATGCTGAAAAAGAAAACCAAAGCTGGAGGTATCATAGTTCTGGACTTCAAGCTGTATTACAAAGTTGTAATCATCCAGAGAGTATGGTACTGGCACAAAAACAGACATAGATCAGTGGAACAGTATAGAGAACCCAGAAATGGACCCTCAACTCTGTGGCCAACTAATTTTTGACAAAGCAGGAAAGAATATCTAACGGAAAAAAGACAGTCTTTTCAACAAATGGTGCTGGGAAAATTGGACAGTTACATGCAGAAAAGTGAAACTGGGCCATTTTCTTTCTTTCTTTCTGTCTTTCTTTCTTTCTTTCTTTCTTTCTTTCTTTCTTTCTTTCTTTCTTTCTTTCTTTCTT
>NW_019154120.1:4860254-4882154 GCF_002288905.1 Enhydra lutris kenyoni
CTTCTTTTGTTTTTAATATTTAATCATTTGACAGAGCACAAGCAGGGGGAATGACGGGCAGAGAGGGAAGGAAAAACAGGCTCCCCACCAAGCAAAGACCGCAATGTGGGGCTTGAAACTGGACCATTTTCTTACGTCATACACAAAAATAAATTAAAAATGGATGAAAGACCTTAATGTGAGACAGGAATCTATCAAAATCCTAAAGGAGAACATAGGCAGCAAACCCTTTTGACCTTGGCTGCAGCAACTTTTTGCTAGACATGTCTCCTGAGACGAAGCAAAGGTAAGAATAAACTATTGGGACTTCATCAGGAAAAGAAGCTTTTGCACAGCAAAAGAAATAGTTGACAAAACCAAAAGACAACCTACAGAATGGGGGAATATATTTGCAAATGTCTTATCAGATAAAGGACTAATATCCAAAATCGATAAAGAACTTATCAAAGTCAACACCCAACAACCAAAAAATCCAGTCAAGAAATGGGCAGAAGACATGAACAGACATTTCTCCAAAGAAGATATACAGGCGGCCAACAGACATATGAAAAAAGACTCAACCTCACTTGGTATCAGTGAAATACAAATCAAAACTACAGTGAAATACACCTGAAACTACAGTGAAATACCACCTGACACCATTCAGAATGGCTGAAATGAACAAGTCAGGAAACAACAGATGTCGGTGAGGACGCAGAGAAAGGGGAGCCCTCCTACACTGTTGGTGGGAATGCAAAATGATACAGCCACTCTGGAAAACAATACAGAGGTTCCTCAAAAAGTTAAAACTAGAACTACCCCATGACCCAGCAATTGTACTAAGTATTTATCCAAAGGATACAAAAATAGTGATTTGAAGGGACACACGCACTCCAGTGTTTATAGCAGCAATGTCCACAACAGCCAAACTGTAGAAAGAGACCAGATGCCCAACAACTGATGAATAGATAAATTCCATATATACAAAGGAATATTATTCAGCAATCAAAAAGAGTGAAATATTGGGCGCCTGGGTAGCTCAGTGGGTTAAGCCTCTGCTTTCGGCTCAGGTCATGATCTCAGGGTCCTGGGTTCGAGTCCCGCATCGGGCTCTCTGTTCAGCAGGGAGCCTGCTTCCCTCTCTCTCTCTCTGCCTACCTGTCTGCCTACTTGTGATCTCTCTCTGTCAAATAAACAAATAAAATCTTTTTTTTAAAAAAAGAGTGAAATATTGCCATTTGCAGTAATGTGGATGGAACTAGAGGGTATTAGGTTAAGTCAAATAAATCAGAGAAGGACAGATACCATGATTTCAGTCATGTGTGGAATTTAAGAATCAAAACAGATGAATATGGGGAAAAGGAAGGAAAAATAAAATAGGATAAAAATGAGAGGGAGGCAAACCATAAGAGACTCAACTATAGGAAACAAATAGGGTTGCTGGAGGAGGGTGGGTGGAGGTCATGGGGTAATTGGGTGATGGGCATTAAGAAGGGCACTGGATGTAATGAGCACTGGGTGTTATATGTAACTGATGAGTCACTAAATTCTACCTCTGAAACTAATAATACAGTATTTATGTTAATTAAATCAAATTTAAGTAAAAAATTAAAATAAAACAAAAAATAAAATTAGACTCCTTACTTCACACCATACACAAAAATACATTCTAGGTAGACTAAAGACATAAAATTTCAAATTTGAAATGAAAATATCCAAGAATATCTAACTTCAGTGTAGGGTGGGATTTTAAATAAAAAGACCAAAACAACACAAACCACATAAGAAAATGTACATCAGATTGACTACATGTAAAGAAAACTTCCATTCAAAAACAAGTGAAAAGACAAACCATGGACTGAGAGATGCTTGTAAAACATATAACTGGTGCATGATTAATATCCAGAATGTATGAAAACTTCTTGAAAGCAATAAGCTGAAGACTCAAAGCTCACTAGGAAATGACATAGGATATTAACAGACAAGTCTCAGGGCAGGCAGGACGGATGGGCACTAAACTTATGAACAAGAGTCCACCTCACTAGTCACCAGAGGAGTTAAAATTAAAACCCGAGATACCATTTCCCACTCTTCAATTGTAAAAAAATGTAAAGATCTGACAATTCCAAGTTTTGGTCAGAATGTGGATCCTAGAAACTCATTTGTCCTGCTGGTGGGGGTAAAAATTGGTACAGTCACTTTGGGAAAAAATTTGTATTCTCCAATAAGGTGAAAACTGGTGTACTCAACAATCTGGCAATTTTATTTCTAAGTGTATATCAGTGGGAGATTTGTGCACATGTGTACAAGGAGAGATATATTGTGTTTTAACACTATTTTTTGTGATAGCATGAAATTGGAAAAATCCTATTATGTTCATCAACAAGAAAATGAATTTTAAAGTTGTGAAATACTTAGAAAACATTAGTTTAAGTGAATGAGCCAGAAGTACATGCATGAATGTGGGTAAATCTCAAAAACATAATATTATAGTAGGATACAATTTGTATAAGGTTTAACACTTTCCAAATCAACTCCCACATATTTTATGGAAATGCACATTTATAGAAAATATATTTAAGACATGAAAAATATTCATGAGAATGGTAAACTTTAATTCAGGTGAATGGTTAGAGAGGGAGGTAAAGAAGGTGAAGAGACTAAGAATACTTAAAAAAACTGTTGTGAAGCTACTATTGGCAAAATATTAAGAGGCTAAGGGATATGTAAGGATATATTTGAAGTATTTTGTATGGAAGTTAAAGCCATCATCAGTATACATTGTATCTCTATCTATAGATACATCTACCCATCTACCCATCCACCCACCATCCATCTATCCATCCACATCTGTCTGTCCCTATCTATCTATCTATCTATCTATCATCTATCTATGCTACATTTTAGGATCTTTACTGTTCCATAGTAAGGACATTGTATATTTTATAATTGTATTGTAAATTGTATTGTATTGTATATTGTATAATTGTATATTGTAGACTTGTACTAAAAAGTGATTTCCTAATTATAAGTTTATGTATATGAAGTTTGGTTTTATTTAAATTTTTAGAAATCTTTGTAATTAAATACACCTATAATCTCATTTACTGCATCAGTTAGCATTTCTCAAAAGCACCGTGTGAGAGAACAAAAAGTGGGTGGAGGTTGCTATCTCTGACTTGCATACAGTCTCTTCCTAACCCAGCCCTTTCATGCCAATCCTTCATGCCTGAAGGTCTGAACAAAGGACTGTGAGCCGAAATGAACCCTCAAATATATGGGCACATCTCGAAGATGTTGTGGTTCAGTTCCAGACCACCTCCATGAGTTGAGCATCATGATAAAATGAGTCAAATGATTTTTTTGGCTTTCCAGTGCATATAAAAGTTATGTTTACACTACAGTAAGTGTGCAATAGCATTATGTCTTAAAAAATGTATCCACCTTAAATAAAAAAATACTTTATTGCTAAAAGTTACCAGCCATCATCTGAGTTTTCAGCAGGTTGTAATGTAATGTTTTTTCTGGGGGAGGGTCTTGTCTTAGTGTTGATGGCTGCTGACTGACCAGGGTGGGGGTTAATGAAGGTTGTGTGACACAACCTTGTGTGGCAATTTCTTAAAATAACAAGTAAGTTTGCTGCTTTAATCAGCTCTTCCTTTCACGAACAATCTCTCTGTAGCATGTGATGCTCTTCGATAGCATTTTACGCGTGGTACTTCTTTCAGAACTGGAGTCAGTCCTCTCAAACCCTACCACTGCTTTATCAGCGAAGTTTAAGGGCTATTCTAAATCCTTTGTTTTCATTTCAGCAGTCTTCACAGCATCTTCACCAGAAGCAGTTTCCATCTCAAGAAATCATTTTTTTGCTCATCCGAATGAAGTAATTCCTCACCCGTTCAAGTTTTCTCATGAGTTTGCAGCAATTCAGTCTCTCCTTCAGCTCTGCTGCTAATTCTAGTTCTCTTGCTGCTTCTACCACATCTGCAGTCACTTCCTCCACTCAAGTCTTGAACCCCTCAAGGTCATCCATGAGGGTTGAAATGAACTTCTTCCAAACTCCTATTGATGTTGATTTTTGACCTCTTTCCATGAATCACAATTTTTTTTAAAGAGAGAGAGAAAAAACACAAGAGTTGGTGGGGGTGGAGGGGGGGAGGGGCAGAGGGAGAGGGAGAGAGAGAATCTTAAGCAGACTCCATGCTCAGTGAGGAGTCTGACATGATGCTTGATCTCATGATCCTAAGATCATGACCTGAGCCAAATCCAAGAGTCAGATGCTTAACCAACTGAGCCACCCAGGTGCCCCAATCACAAATGTTCTTAATGGCATCAAGACTGGTGAATCCTTTCCAGAAATGTTTTCCCATTTACTTCACCCAGATCCATCAGAGGAATCACCGTTTTGGCAGCTGTAACCTTCTGAAATATATTTCTTAAACAATAATTTGAAAGTCAAAATTACTCCTTGATCAATGAGCTCCCAAATGGACGTTGTGTTAGCAGGCATGGAAACAGTATCAATCTTGTTGTATCTCCATCAGAGCCCTTAGGTAACCAGGTGCATTGTCAGTGAGCAGTAAAATTTTTTAAAGGAATCTTTTAATTTTCTGAGCAGTTCTCAACAGTGGGCTTAAAAATATGCAGTAAACCATATTTTATTTTATTTTTTTTCAAAGATTTATTTATTTATTTATTTGACAGACAGGGATCACAAGTAGGCAGAGAGAGAGAGAGAGAGGAGGAAGCAGGCTCCCCGTTGAGCAGAGAGCCCGATGTGGGTCTCGATCCCAGGACACTGGGATCATGACCTGAGCCGAAGGCAGAGGATTTAACCCACTGAGCCACCCAGGCGCCCAGTAAACCATATTTTAAACAAATGTGCCATCATCCAGGCTTTGTTTTCCCTTTCACAGAGCATAGGCAGAGTTGATCTAGCATAATTCTTAAGGGCCCTAGATTTTTTGGACTGGTAAATGAACTTTGGCTTCAGGTTAAAGTCATGGCTGCATTAATCCCTAACAAGTCAGCCTTTCCTTTGAAGTTTGAAGTCCAGTGTTGACTTCTCTTCAGCTAGGAAGTCCTAGGTGGCTTCTTCTAACAGAAGGCTGTTTCATCGACACTGAAAATCTGTGGTTTACTGCGGCCCCCTTCTGTAATGATCTCAGCTGGTTCTTCTGGAGAACTTCCTGCTTTACCTTGTACTTTTTTATGTTATGGAGACAGTTTTTTAAGCCTCAGGAACCAACCTCTGCTAGCTTCCAACTTTTCTCTAGTGGCTTCCTCACTTCTCAGCCTTCACAGAATTGAAGAGAGTGAGAGCCTCTCTCTGGATTAGGCTTTGGCTTAAGGGACTGTCGTGGCCGGTTTGATCTTCTATCAACTTTCTCCCTCTCAGCAATAAGGCTGTTTTGCTTTCTCATTCCTGTGTTCACTGGAGGAGCACTTTTAATTTCCTTCAAGAACTTTGCCTTCACATTCACACTTTGACTACTTTTGGCGCAAGAGGCGTCTGACATGCCTTCCTCACTAAGCTTACTCATTTCTAGCTTTGGTTTGAAGTGAGAGATGTGTGACTCTTCCTTTCACCTGAACACTCAGCGGCCATTTTAGAGTTATTGATTGTCCTAATTTAGTATTATTGTGTCTTAGGAAATAGGGAGGCCTGAGCAGAGGGAGACAGACGGGGGGACTCGGGGTTGATAGAGCAGTCAGAACGCACCCAAGATTCATTATGTCGTCCATCTTGTGTGGGTGTGGTTCATGGTGCCCCCAGACAATTCCAATAGCAACATGAGAGGTCAGTGATCACAGAGCGCCATTACCAAGATAATACTAACAAACGCATTTGGAATATTGTTAGAATTACCAAACTGTGACCCGGAGACGTGAAGTGAGCAAATCCTGTTAGGAAGATGGCACTGATTGACTTGCTCCATGCAGGGTGGCCACAAACCTTCAGTTTCTAAAGAAAAGTGCAGTATCTGCAAAGTGTAAGGAAGTGAAGGGCAGTAAAATGAGGTATAACTGTAAAACCTGAATGGAGAAAGTGTCTGTGATTTGAGTTTTAAGATACACATTTATCAGACCAAGAAGAGAACAATGTGATTGCAAACATGCCCATCGGTTCCTTTGACATCTTTTCTTCGTACGTTGGATTAGTGTGCACTACGCTAGTTATTAATCACTTTTTCCTTGCTTGGAAGAGAGCTATTCTCTGTAACTTCAGAATCGATGCAATGCAAGAAGCAGCCTCTGCTGTGAGCAGGGACCAGTGATGCACAGCCGAGTCCTTAGTTCTCACCCTTCGAGCTGTGCTGTCATGTCCAGATTTGACTGGGAGGAACTACAAAACCTCATTAAGACAATTATGGCCCTTGAGTCACTCTGGGGCTGATCGTGATTATGTACCAATTTGCAAAGTTGTTTTAGGTGATGGGCAAGTCAAGTGGGCTTGTTGTGAACCCCGCACCATGGCTCACTTCCTGCTGCTCTCTTGTCGGAATGTACTTCAAGGTCATTAGCATCAACTCTGGACTCTCACAAAAGAGACCTGAGAATAGGACTGTTCCACCTTGCAGCAGAAAGATGGAAATTTGGCAAAAAGTTCGGAACACACCTAGAATAATATCTGCTACTAGCTTTCCAAAGCTCCCGAAGATTCTTTTCTTAGTCACCAGAAAATCCCACTGCAAACACGGCATAAGCTGATACTGGAAGCGGGTGTTCAGCACCCCTAGGGAGAGGTGCTCACCACACCTATTTCTGGGTACAGCTGGGAGGTTCAGTCCTCTTGGATGAAGGGTGAGGCTGACGAGTGGAAGCACAGAGGATGTTTCCTCCTAGAGCACTGATAAACCACAGCGCCTGGCACACAATTAATACCCAATAAAAATGTAATTTACTTAATGAATAAATGAATGCAAATCCATTATGAGTCTTCCACCATAGTCTGACTTGGTTCAATGAGTAGCATGTTAGTGGTTTTTATTTCTGAACACACTGTGGCCTGTTTTACCAAGCTTGGCAAGTTCTTTACACTCTTCTACTTTATGTAGGTCAAGGAGATAATTGCTCTTTAATATTTGAAAAGCAAATAGATGTCATGGATAGTGAAGGACACTCTGGGACTTTGCATTTGTAGCCTAGTATCCCATGTCCCCATTTTATTCTTTGACTTGTCCTTTTGGTTCTGACCATGGTTTTGCTCGGTGTCCATCACAAGGTCCCAAAGAACCCGGAAGAACAAATGCAATGATGTCTTTAATGGGCAGGTGCTTTGGAAGATAAAGACATTTTGTAAGTGAGAGGATTTGGCTTTATTATTTGGGTCATATATTTTATCAGTAGCCATGCGAAATGGAGAATCGCCATCATTGCTTCAGGCTGCCAAGCTCTGCAAGACGGCAGGTGTAAGGAAGGTCATGGGCTTCTGCTGGGCCAGGTGTGGAGGGGCTGGTCAGCTGGACGCAGGGACAGAAGAGGACCTGCGAAGGGAAAGATTACAACTAAGGGTCCAAACTGAGGAACTTTGCACCTCAAAGGAGACCATCTTCACCCAACCCCCCGGCCTTTGCATTTTACCTTTGTCTGTTGCATGTATTGAAATAAGTCACTTTAAAAATCTGCATTTCATTGAGAAAGTGTGCTTAATAAACATGTAAATTGTGGAGGACAAAGTAGAAAGCAGGAACACTGTGGAGTTCAACAAATCCAGGGTCAAATCATAACCTTGTCAGGTCTCTGGATGCGATCGGGACCCCATCCTTCTCTTCCTGCACCCCAGGTCCATCATCTACCGAATGGAGACAACCCCTGCTGCGCGGGCATGAGTCACTGTCTCGCCCTCATGTGGGGAAGGCGCCTGTGGGAGGTCCTGCTCTCCAGCGGCTCCTCTGCTCTTCTGCAGGGACCTTAGGAGATCTGAATGGGTGTGAGGCCTAAGGTGAGGTAAAGGGGGAACTAAGGCTTTTGTGACCTACTGACTACCCAGGGTTGGGCCGACGGCTTCCTGTTCAGATGAGCTGTGTGCGTTTCTGTGATGGAAGAGTGGAGGGGTGCACTTTTAAACTTCTACTTCGCTTTCTCAGTTATAGTAAAACGGAAGCCGATGGCTCTGTGTTCTTACTCTCGGTGCTGGACGTGTAGATGCTGTCTCTGCTGTGTGATGTGGATGCCGCAGCTGGTCTGCCTGGGCCTGGTCAGGGGCGGGAGGTAGCGGGGACTCCTGGGGGTCCCCCAGGCTCCAGGCACGGTGGGGGTGGTGCTGCATTTGTGCGACCACATCATGCACCTGCCTGGTGCCTCCACGCTCTGTAAGGAGCACCTGCGAATTGTAGGAGACATTATAAGGACTGCTGTTTATGTGGGGGTGTTGAGAGAGGTCTACCTATCATTGTTTGGAGCAGAGCTTCTCATTTCTTCTTGGGAGACAAGAAAGTGAAAATATGGAGACATCTACTGCGCTAATGAAGGAAAAGACAGATAGTGATGACAAGGAGGAAGGAGAGCTCTGTGTGCAAGTGCGTGAGCACATGTCTGTGCATGCATGTGTGCGATAGAGAACACACTGATGCCTTTGGAGAAGAGAAGCGGGTATAGAAGTAAGAGAAAGGCAACGTGATAAAACTGAAAAGCTTCTGTGGTCTTCTCACCAAACATTTTCTCCCTAAGTTTTTAGAAAAGGGTTTTTTTTTTTAATTAATTTTTTCAAGATACCTGTTTATTTGAGGTCTTGGTACAGTGATCTAAATAGGACAGAATGTAGGGAGAGGTGGTTGGGTTATGGACTTTGGGGGAGGGTATGTGCTGTGGTGAGTGCTGTGAAATGTGTAAGCCTGATGATTTACAGACCTGTACCCCTGGGGCAAATAATACATTATATCTTAATAAAAATAATAAAAAAATCACACACAAAAAAATCGGACAGAATGGAGGAGAAATTGAGACAGAGATCAGATAAGTTTTAAAGTTGAAGGCTCTTTGTTACATTCGGGAGAAATCACCAGTAGTTCTCCAGGTTTGGTCAGGTTTGGTTTTCCTTGCGAGTGACCTTCGGCGTGGAGGCAGGCGGGCTGGCGGAAAATCGAAGCATGGATTTTGGTGTCTCTGCTCGGCCTCCCCTTCACTTAGTAACCTTGTGCATGTGATTTAATTCTCTGAGTCTCACTTTTGTCCGCTGTAAAATGTCATCTGTAGCATGACAGTAGATTCTTCCTTAAATGAGATGGGAAGCACCTGGCCCGTCATAAATGTCCAACTAATACAGTTGTTGTCTGTGTTACACGTATCACAATGAGTTGTGTCTGTGGATCATGACTTGGCTGTGCACCACAGTGACACGGGCTGGAATGCAGATGGGTGAGCAGAATTGGGAAAAACTGGATAACAGAGACTTAGGAAGCTGAAAGGGACCTCATCCAAAATTTGGAAACTGCTGGTGTAATACACATAAAATGCATGCTTTTCTCTTATTTTGCATGCCTCCTGATTGAAAATCAGTCATCATTTTAAAGATTTGTTTGCTTCGTTCATTTGGTATTTCCACCAATACTTAGTGCTTTCTGTGCTCTGTGCTTAACCTCAGAGGCCTGGAAAAGAGAGGATAGAAATACCAAGATGAGCAAGGCAAAACCCTGGGGTCTGGAGGGGCCCAGATGGACGGGGATGTGCTCATGGAAGCACGTGGTCTGTGTGGGATCCTGGTGTGGTGGGAGAAGAACTCCAGAGGAGAGACCATGACCAGGAGGGCTCCTGCCTCTACTCTAGACATGGAGACTTGCTGCGGAGGAGAGAGACTTCGGGCTTTTAAGTGGTGGAAGGTTGTGGGGGAAAGTGATCAAGGCGGTCGGGCCATCTTCTCTTGCTAACTGGCATTTACTAGAAGGGAGGCTCCAGGCCTCCCCTAGAGACTGAGACCAGGGCCTGTCTCCCTGGAGGTCACATTTCAAAGAGCTGGCTCCCAGGGCTTTGAGAAAGGCGTTCCTGGACTGTGGCTGGGAGAAGATTTACTTCTCTGAGGGGCAGACGAAGAATTTACAATGGCAAGTTCTCTAAAAAAATGCTCTAAGGAAAGGGAGGTCACAGGGTAGAGTCAGGAGGAAACCTGTCAGAATTTCACTAGGTGGAGGGGACTGTCCGTGGCAGTGGGAAGGGAGGGGAAGGACACCCATGAGAGGAACCATAAGGCGCAAAGGTCCAGAGGAACCTGAAAGCCACAGGTTCTCTTCACTTCCTCCTCCACTGCTTCCTAAATGTGTGACCTGGGCCAAGTTACTTAAGCTATGAAGTTCAACTTGCTAGTGTGTAAAATGAGGATATTGTTGGAAGGATGAGATAGAATCATGCATGCAAATGCTTACGGGCGTACACTAAGTGATAATGTGAAGGTTTTTTAACATTGTCATGTGTAGATAAAACATGAATGGTTTGGCCTTCTTAGTCTCCAGGCGGGAGCTGGATATCTGCTCTGGGGCCGGTACTGGAGGGCGGGGGTGTGTCCTCCAAAAAAATCCACTTCCGGGATGCCACGGGAGAGATTTAAATAGGGTAGTGACAGGGTGACATTCAGAGACTTATTAACAGGGGCATCCCTGAAGACATTACATACACGAAGCAGGAAATGGGTTTGTTTTTTTTTTTTTTGCTTTTATTTTTGAGAATGAACATTTTTTTAAGTATTAAGAAATATGTTTGCATATTATGTCATATCAGTTAGTGAAAGGAAAACCCACACACACCCAGACAATCATGAGAGTAAACTCTGAAAACACATTTGGTAGACTTCCACACCATCGTAGTAGACTTCCACGCCATCGTAGTCGACTTCCACGCCGTCGTAGTCATGTTTTTGTTTTCTGGAGTTGACAGTGCTTTGACGTGGTGGGGGCCTTGCCAGCTGTGGAGACACTGCCCCTCCCGGGGCTCCTGGTTCCTACAGCATCCCACACCCCAGCCCTCTCTGACCTTGCACACCCCAGCCAGTATTTCCTCTGCCCCCACCACCCCCAGGACCAGGGTCCAGATGACTGGAGACCACCCCCCTAGCCCAGAGCCTGCCGACATTATTCAAACTACCCAATCTTAAACTCGCCTACCCTGCCTGGCCCAGTCCTTCCCAGGGAAAGCACGGTAAACAGTCTGGTCTGTGCTTCGTCCTTCACTCCTGCTTCCTCACTGACCCTGGTGCTTCCCAAGCACCCCTGTGGGGTATGGGTGCTCTGTCTGGGACCTTAGAGTCCTAAAACTTCTTCCAGTGTCATAAAGCTGTCCGTGTTGTCCCTCAGTCGCCTGTGTAACCTGAAGCCCAAGAACAGCCATACATACACCGGATACTTTTTCTGCTCTCTGTGCTCTTCTTCCCTTTCTTTTCCAGCAGGCAGGGGTCCCTGGGTTCTCGCTCTGTTTGCCCCTGAAGCCTGCCCCACCCCCGACGGGCTCACATTCACCGGGCACATGGCCCAGTGTCTCAGTCCATCAGGGTGGCTGTGACACAGAGCTGCGGACATCGACTGTTCCGGTTCTGGGGACTGGAAGTCCAAGAGCAGGGGCGAGCCTGGTCCATGAGGGTCCCCAGCTGGTCCCACTTCTCCTGTCCTCACCAGGGGAAGGTGCTAGGGAGCTGCAGGGCATCCCTTCTGTAAGGATACTACTAATCCTATCAGGAGGGCTCTGTCCTCACCACCAGTCCCCTCCCAAAGGCCCCACCTCCTCATACCATCACCTTTGGGGGTTGGGATTCCAACATCTGGACCCAGGACCCAGTTTCCGCCCTCAGTGGGTCCTGGGCCACACATGGCTGGCTGCTCCAGCTCTGGCTCTTCCTGGGCCGGCTCGCTTCCTGTGTGCTCAGAGCTCCTGCCCTGGTTCCTGCACACCCAGGCGGCGCCACTGACGCTGTGAGCAAAGGGAAGGGCCTCGAGATTCTGAAAAGAAACCTTAAAGTGAGTGAAGAGCCTTCTTAGACCCAGCATCCATGTGTCCCAATCCTCCCTTCCGGCGGTGGCTGCTCTGGAGGGGCTCTGGTCTCTGCCTTGCCTCCCCGGCTCCCTGCGGTGAGCGACCCAGTGCCTTCCCTGGGGAGCAGATCTGAAGGCTCTGTCCCTGCTCCCAGAGTCTTTAGCCTCCAGAGAGAAGGGTCAGGTCCTGCCCGATACCCTTCTAGGGTCAACTTCTTTTTCTCACCTCAGGATGACCGAGAGTTGGGACACCCATTTTTGTAGACGGCTCCCATGACAGAAACAAGACTGAGCAGTATATTGTCACCCACAGCCCGCATTCTGAAGTAACCCAATATTTGGATCCTCAATTGAAAAAAATCAGTTAAATGGGGGAATCATAAAGAAATCTTGGCATGCATCTTCTAAATATTTTAATTTAAAGCATAAGTATGTACTTTCATTTGCCAGTCTTTTTAAAGACCTTTTTTTTTTTTTCTTAAGATTTATTTATTTTAGAGAGACAGAGGGAGTGCAGAGGGGAGGGGCAAAGGGAGAAGGAGAGAGAGTCTTAAACAGACTCTGCACTCATTGTGGAGCCCGATCCCGGCCTTGATCCCACGACCCCGAGATCACAGTCTGAGCCGAAACCAAGAGTCAGAAGCTTAACCGACTTTGCCACCCAGTTGCCCCTTGCCAGTCTTTCGATATCGGGTCAGTCTGTTCTTTGAGTATGGGGTATATTTCTGTGTCATCTTTCTTGCACAAACCACAGACATATTTCACTACTAGGATTTAACTTGCTTAATGTGGATTGAAAACCTAAAGACACTTGCAAAGGAATCTGCATTGGGAATCTCTAAAAACAATGTTACTTTTAGTTAATTGCAGAGACTTAGATTCACCGAATACCTCAGATTGTGGCTGACTCATTGCGGTCTCTGCAGAGCCCTCCTCTTCGAGTCTACTGAGCAGTCGTGGCGCCCACGTTACCCTGTGGTGAACTGTGCAGTGTTAACCTTCGATACCAGTGGTGACTCCTGTTGCCTCTGCCGCACACACTCATGCGTGTTGATTAACCTTAGATATACGTATATCCTTGTCAGGCATATGATGATAGTTTAGTGTTGTTAATTCTACAAATCTCACTCGCTTTCTTACCTTTTTTCTCTCTACTTTTTTTGGTCATCTTTCCTACTGCTGAATATATACCTAGTTTGTTGCTTTTAACTAGATTGTCAACGATCCACAGTATGTGTTTTCCCACGTATTTCTTATTTATTCCTCTAGAGATAGACAGCACATCAATTATGCTACATAATAAAACACCTGGAAGTTTGTGCCTTATGACAGCTGTTTTACTTGCTCATGATTCTGTGGGACAATAGTTAGAGGATTGAGCCATTTTCTGGTCTCATCAAGGACTCCACATGTGGCCACAGTCATCTGTGGCTCACCTGGGGCTGGAAGGTGTAAGACAGCCTCCCAATCGTGCTAACCATCCACTGTGCTACCTGTTCCAGCAGGATTTCCAGGCCCTGATACTACTGTGAGGGCCCGTCCGTGGGTGTCCTGCTGCCAGGAAGAGTCACCATGATTGTGTAACATAGAGTCACTAGGCTCAAAACCTTAGAATTTTGTATGAAAGAAAACTTAAAAACTACTTATATTTCTAATTGTTGGAAATGGTTCATAATTATGCTAGCACATGATTTTCTGAATTGTCACCAAAACGGTCACCCTTGGTAAAAAGAAATTACTTTCTGAACTTCTGCAATGACTACGTATCACCCAAGGCCATATGGAATGATGAATGTATCCATATGAGACTTATTGTGAATGTAACACTAGTGGTTCAAATAGAAACTATGACAAATTTGGGCTTCTTCCTTTTTTACTTGGTGGGCCATTTGTTTATTCACCAAACTCACCCCCTTGGCAAACAGTTATTGAAGGCTGTTTTGTACTGGACTATAGGAAAAATGTAGTTGACTGAGACAATTTGTTCTCCTAAGGAAATAATAACCCAGATGGAAGATGTGACATGTTCCTAAAGAATGATAACATGAGGCAGAGCCAGATCAGCACCAGACGGGAGTTTTGGACCAAGTGCTGTAAGACTTGGGGGAGCAAGCATTTTCTTCCAGCTAGCAGAGAAGGAACTAATATTTATTAAGCAGGTACCATGTGCCCTGGACCTTTCTCTGTGTAATGGGTGGATTCTGTGCACATGTGAAGGTCAGAGGACTTGAAGAGGGGACTTCTCATGGGGGCGGAGTGAATGAAGGCAGGGGTGGAGGTGGAGCACAGCACGCTGGTGAACTGGGAAGTAGCAGGCACATCCATGGATTAACAAGATGGGAAGCTGGGGAGGGGCTGAGAACAGACGCCAGAGGCCTTAGGCACCAGTGAGTCATTTGGATATTACTTTGCAGGAAGTGGGAAAATACAGCTTTTTAAGCAAGAAAATGATGTGATCAAAATTCTGTGTTAAGAGAATTAACTGAATGAATCCAGAGTTTGTTTACAGCTCCTTCCTGAGGTGGGAGAGACTGAAAGTGAGTGAAGAAGGTGCTGGAAAAACACAAAAGTGGGGAGATCTCCTAGTGGGGAAGGTGGTGCCATTTAATGTAGTCCCTGGCCTGGGATGATCCTGCTTGGTTTTCCTCTCCATTTTCATCATTAGTGGGGTCATCTTGCTTGTTTATGCATTTAGTTGTTTAAAGTTTGCCCTCACCTCCACTTAAATAGAAGCTCGGGGATCTATCTACATCATTTGTCCTCAGGACCAAGAATGTAACACACACACAATAGGCAATCCTTGATTGCATTTAAGAGTTAATCACGGTTCATGGAAAACAGGTTAGAAACACTTGATTCCTAGTTTGACTTGATTTTCTCTAGTAAGATTGGGTTTGGGGAGGACTATGGAGAAATATCTAATTTCTGTATGGAGTTGTGCATTTTTGAGTACTCACACATTTTATTTATGCCTCTCAACAGTCACAAAAGCCAGTCTGAAAGGCAGACATTCTTTCACTCAACATCTATTGAGCACTTACTCTCTGCCTGTGTTGTACTATGTGTTGTGCAACAGAAGGTCTCAAAGTATGACGGAGAAAATCAATATACGCAGAGAATCGTAATATAATATGTCTATGTTAGTTAGGGTTCTCCAGAGAAACAGAACCAATAAGATGTACATATATATAGAGGGAGATTTATTACAAGGAATTGACTCACATGGTTACAAAGGCTGAGATAACCCAAGATCTGCTGTCAGCAAACTGGAGACCCACAAGAGCTGATGATGTAGTTCTAGTCTGATTTCGACAGGCTTGAGACTCAGAATTAGCTGATGTTTCAGTTTGGGTCTGAAGGCGGGAAAAAAACCAGTGTCTCAGTTTGAAGGCATGCAGGCAGGAGGTGTTCTCTCTTCCTCCAGAAAGAGTCCATCTTTTTGTTCTTTTCAGAACTTCAACTGATTGGATGAGGCCCACCCACATGGAAGGCAATCTGATTTAAATGTGCATCTTTTCCAGGAATAGCCTCACAGACACACCCAGAATCATGTTTGACCAAGTGTCTTTGTGCTTCATGGCTCAGTCTAGGTGACACATAAAGTTAGCTGTCACAATGTCCATTGTTGTAGAGATATAAACCAGGTTCCATTCCGACAAATTCCTTCTTGGGCAATTAGAGAAGTTTTGTAAAGGAGGCAAAATAGAAATAGTTGACAGATACCACTATCATCTCTGTTTTTTAAAGGAGGAAAGATAGATTCAGGGAGATTAAAGAATTTCTCACCATACACAGACAGGAAGTAATAAAGCCGGGAGTTGAGCCCACATGTTCTGATTCCAATTTCATATTTTTACATTATGTAGAATAAGCAAGTTGGAGAAAGAATTATATTTTAAGATAGAGCTAGAAGATCCAACTTAAAAAAATGATTTGTGATTCAGGTCTTAGTTCATGAAGGGATTTACAAATGCCAGAGGGATTTGTGAAGGTCCTTTTAGAGTCATAGTAGGAGAGGTCTCCCTTCCCTGCTCCCAGTGCCCATCAGCCCCATCCCTGTGCTGCTTGTGGGATGGGCAGTGGTGGCCCTTGGCATTGGTACTTGGGTTTTTCAGGTGTCCTGGTTTGGAGGTAGATGAGGACCTATGGTAGTGATAGAGTCTTATAGCTCCAAGTTGTAGGCAAGAGGACTTGGTGGTATTGGTAAGTGTTCTGTGCCCTCTCTCCCCCAGAAGTTCATTTCTCATGTACATCTGCTTTATGCTGTTTTTGTAGACTGGTTTCCCTGTGGGCTTTTAGCTCTTGTCTGCACATAACATCAATAAGCAAGTGGCTTTTGAGTGCAAGACGTGTCCCCACCTTTATGTGAGCTTATGTGGTCAATACCTGGCAGGACCCACTCCAGACGGATGTTTTTTAACTTTCAATTCCAACTCTCCAGGTAAAAATAAAATCCTGCTGGCTCACCCTAGGCCAGGTGCCCACTCTGGCGCAATGCTGGGTATCTCTTGGTGCCACCCCCTAACACAGAATGCAGGTGGTGTTTTAAAGAAGTGATGGGCTATCCAGGCATCTCTGATGTGTTTTTACAAAAGTCCTAGCTCTGACTTCCTCCCGGGACCCCAGGATGCTTATCGCAGCAGTGACTGATTGTGTGTATCTTGGCATTCATCATGCTCCCCCTGGGAACACCACTCTTAGGACTCTTCTTTCTGGCCACTTACAGGGTCCTCAAGAAACCACAGTGGCCAATATGATGTTAAGTGCATCCCGTTTTGATAGTGCTGAACTATCGGAGAAAGTACGTAACCGTCTCTCCGCCTGGATCTGCAGTCAAGTCACTATCTCAGCTGCTCCTGCTGTGGACTTCAACTGCTGTCTGGAAGAGTGTTAGTCATCTTAATAACGTGAATCGATCATAAGCCCAGCCTGCTGGACAATATTGCAATCAAAACAGCAGAGGCTGAAATGTTCCAGCCGGAATGAGAACATAGGAACATAGCTTGACTCAGAAACTCTGCAGCGGCATCCAGCGGAGCTCCGATCAAAAGAGACTCACCAGCCACAGCTAAAGTGTTTTGGCTGTGAAAAGTGCTTTCGTCACTAAAGGGATGTCAGCATTGTAATTTTGGGTCCCAATAATGAAGAGAATAACAGTAATTATGGACATTTTATGACCAGAAGCCTTCCAATCAAATGATACAGTTCAAGTTGTATCTTTTGAACCTGTTGAATTACCTTCTGTATCAGTTCCTGAAGGATGTAATTGTTATTAATAAGACATTAACAGGATATCATCTCCTTCAACGGTAACTCCATCTCTCTGTAGAAGTGAGTTATTGGAACAATTAAGAGCTGTATGAGAGTGTACAATCTAGAGATGCTTCAGTGTTTTCTCCCATTGCTGGTATACTTGATGCTTTTGAAAAAATGTGCCTACGCCTTTTGTTCCTCCCCAGTCCGCTTTAAATTATATGGGAGTTAAAACTGCCCCTCTGTTCTTTTTGAGGATTTTTTTTTTTTTTTACAACAACTTGCTTTTTGGAATGACCGAGCAACTTTTAGAATTCTCTTTCTTATTGACCCAATCGTAAGGTGTAGCAGGAAAGAACAGAAGGCCCCGGGGACTGCGTGCCAGGTGCTGGGTAGATGCGTTCTGATAGTGCCGTCCGTCCTCACAGCACCCCGGAGGGGAGGTACCGCTCTCCCGACTTTTACAAATGAGGCAGTGAAGGTTGCAGGGCTGATAATGACAGAGTGTGTGTGACGCTCAGGTGATCTGACACCAAAGGCCAGCATCGGCCTTCTGGAACCTTCCTCTCCCTCTGCCCCCTACAGTTATAATTAGTCACTAAGCAATTGCAGTCTCGCTTAGGTCAGTATGTGCTCTCATGCCTGTATACAAAGTACGGTGTGTGACAGACAGGACCGGCGATGTGGGCATTCTTCTCCCCCAATCCCAGACCCTCTCCTCCATAGAAAGACCTGACCTGAGCCGCGATCCTCTCCTGTAACGAAGCAGCCTCTAGACATCAGCGGCCAGGAGAGCCCTTCGGGGACCTTGCAGGACCTGGCGCAGCAGTGGGGCCGTGAGGCTGGGCTAGAACCCATGCCACACCAGTTAGGCAGCGCTCTCCCCTCCTCATGCTGACGCTGGGGCTTAGCCAGGGAAGGGGGTTCGGAAACGGTTCACTAGTGAGAACACAGAATAGGGGCTCCCGTGCAGAAGTAGCTGCACTAGAGTGACCACCTTCTATCCCCTTCCGGCTCACCTAGCAGGTGGCAGAGACAGGCCCCGAACAGCAGCCTCTGGGGCTGGGGCCGGAGCACTCAGTGTCACAGGACTTGGGAAGAGTCCCAGGGTGGGACGTCTCCCTGGGAGACAGGTAGTGGGGGGCTTTAAGCATTTGTGCAAATACCTGTGGGCAGGCGCGTCACAGCTGTGCATGTGTGAGCGCGCATGTTCCAAAGAAGCCTCCACTCAGTGTCCTTTGCATATGAGAACCAGTGTCCCCTCTTTGCTGGACTTTTCCCTTGAAATTGCCCTTATCCTCCCAACAAAACCTGCCTCTTCCAGCACTGTTTGGGGCATCCGTCCTGTGACCAGGGGGCAGGCAGACCTGTTCTCATACCTGGTGATCCCCAGCCTCAAAGGGGAGACTAACGTCAGCCTGCAAGGACTCCTGTCCTCGAGGTTCCGGATGATGCTGGCGGAAGCCTCTGGTGGTGGCTTGTTCTCCATGAGCAGGAGATGGTAAAGCCATGCCTTCCCGTACTGCCCCAGAGACGGGAGAAGGAGGGAAAGAGGTGCTGCAAACTCCGGACACCATGGGAGACCGAGTGCCTTGTGGCCTGCAGCACCCCGAGGGGGTCTGTGCATCAGCGTGGTGGCCAGGGAGCACCGTGGAGGGGCGAGGACCCCACCTCCCCTCTTCCTTGGGAGCAGGTCTGCAGCCGCTCTGCTGGAGCAGCTGCTGGTCCCTCCACCCCTGATCTACGCTCATTCTTTCAGCGCTCTGAGGACTCATCCGAGAGCCAAGGGACTTCTGTTCTTTGAATTCTCGAAACGCGGTGGGCTGGGTGAGAGCCCCCTCTCCTGTACCACGCTGTGCTCCCGCTCTTTCTCCCTCCTGAGGAAAGCGGAAGAGAGCCTGGAAGGGACAAGCTCCCAGGAAGTGGTGGTGTCTACCCCGGTTGTCCAGGGAAAGGATGACCTGGTGGACTGCCTCGCCTGCGGGGCCGCGGGGCTTCTACAGTGGGCACCGGGGCCTCAAACTCGCTTACAACGCGCAGTTTCCTAGGAAGGCAGTAAAAGCAGGTTTTAAATCCGTGTCCGTTTAAAAGCTCTTGTGTTACAATCAGGTTTTTTGTGATGGAGAAGGCTTTAACCTCTGTGGTTCCCGTGGCTGGGGGTGTGGGAGGGGGCAGGCTGGCTGGGCCCCGCCTGTGTGTCCAGCATCCAGCAGGAGGTGCTCCCTGCACCGGCAAGAGCGTGGCTGGGGGTGGACCGAAGCCCGGGGTGGGGCTCCTCTTCTTCAGCCCACCAGCGGGTCCTTCAGCTCCCCTGACCGGTCCAAGGAGGATCTCTGGCTGCTTGGCACCAAGCACTGTTGACAGGCTGGGTTTCTAGGCGTATTCTTTTCTGGAATGATGCCCACCCAGTCCCAGGCAACTAGGGAGAAGTGCTCCGGTGGGGAGGAAGAGGAGGGGAAGACAGGACAGCTGTGCCGGGGACCCCAAGGAAGACCGCAAGGGCAAGGAGGGTCCCCCCAGGGAGGGATGGGCTGGAGGGCGGCCTGCGGCTGGAGGGCGGCCAGGCCAGCGGAGCTCACCTCTGAGCTGGGGGTGGGGGGCTGTGGAGCCTCCACAGGCTCTGAGCAGGGACGGGTGTGATCAGATGTGTGGGTTTCACTCCTTCCTCAGTGTTGAGGTGACTGAAGGAGAGAATGGAAGGGGAGAACCAAGCTGGCAGGCTGTGGCCATACTCCAGACTGGGAGGGGACAGTAGATTTGGGAGATAGTTGGAAGTGGAGTAGACAGAGTTTTAAAATCCGGCTTCTGCTTCCTTGTTTCTTTTGGCGCTGCCTCCTGTAAGCTGCACCCGCCTTTCTTCCGCCCTTCCCTCCTGCCCGTGCTGTTCCGTCTAGTCCTGCTCTCCCCACCTCTCCGTTCCTGCCTCCTTAGACACCTATCCCCACCACGCCGGAGCTGACCTCCGTTCATATTCTGCCATTTTATATGATAATGACTTCTGTTTAAATGTCACTGGACTCTTCCATCTTCCCACTGGATCGGGAGTGAGTGGCAGAGTCTTATCCAGTGTTTGATCTTCAAGGTCTTGCTGGGGGCCTGGCTGGAGGCCCATGTGCAGCACTGACTGTAGGCCCGAGTGTGTAGGAGGAGAGCTGGGTGGTCAGGGGACTCTGGGGCTCTGGAGGGGCCCCTGAGGGCCAATACTGCCTCCCAGCACCAGGGCCCATCAAGTGAGCAGCAGGCTCAGGAAGAAAGACCACGGCTGCGGATCCGATGTGTCCTGTGGGCAGTGCTGCCCGGGGGACATGGGAGTGGCAATGTGGAGCGAGAGGCAGCTAGATGGTTCTGGCACGTAGGACATTTGGGACTAGAGATCCAGATCTGGGAGCTCTCTGGCATCAGTGTGGGCTTGGAATGCGCTGAGGACACTGAGAGAATATTCCCAGGGAGAGGACGTTTCTGGGACTACAGCAAGCATCTTAACCTGTTTAACTTTGAGTTTCCCCGTTTGTCAGCTGACGCCGCTACTACTCGCCTCTAGCTCTTGTGACCAGTAGACACCTGTAAAAGCTGACGTCCACCGGGAGCTCAGCCCAGTTATGAGCACACAGTATGCACACTATGAGTGGAGGGGAGAAATGGGACCCGTGGCGATATCTAATGGACGGGGGAGGGTGTCCGAGAAGAAACAGAAAGGTAGGAGTGAGACTAGCAAAACCTCAGTTGCTTTTCTTTTTAATAATAATGTGAAAATGCGGCATAACTCTGAAGTTGTATTTGTGGCATTCTCAACTTTAAGTCAAATTTAAGTATTTAGATTTTTTCATTTTTTATTCTCTATTTATTATATTTCAAACAAGTGAAGCTAAAGAAAATTTTCAATGACGTAATTTTGGGAAAATTTCTGTTTGTGTAGCGTGTTACGTTATAAAGGATGTTTGCTCAGATCTGCGTTTTATTTGATTATATTTGCTTATCTTTAGTGCCAAGAGTAATGTTTCACATCGAACTTTTCACCTACGACTGCTGCAGGCTGGTAGTATTTTATTTAATTAAAAATCAGCTTGTGGGGGAACCTGGTGGCTCAGTGGGTTAAAGCCTCTGCCTTCCGCTCAGGTCATAATCCCAGGGTCCTGGGATCAAGCCCCGCATTGGGCTCTCTGCTCAGCAGGGAGCCTGCTTCCCCTCCCCCTCTCTCTGCCTGCCTTTCTGCCTACTTGTGATTTCTGTCTAATAAATAAATAAAATCTTAAAAAAAATCAACTCGTGTAGAAGAGGAGTTTGAGAATTAATTCCTACTGCTGAAAGTTTATAGTAGAAAATAATGGTTTTAGAAGCTTTATCAGGTTGAAATATATTTTCTCAATTAATGGCTTGCCCAAGAAGTGATTTACAGTTTTCTATAAAGATAGGTAACAAGTATAAGTGACAGGTACAAATGCTCTAAAAAGTCCTTATCCATCCATGTGATTTTATTTTATTTTTTTTTTGAGAGTTTTAAATTTTATTATTTTTTTAAAACATATAATATCTTTTTATCCCCAGGGGTACAGGTCTGTGAATCGCCAGGTTTACACACTTCACAGCACTCACCATAGCACATACCCTCCCCAATGTCCATAATCCCACCCCCCCAACCCCCCTCCCCCCATTAACCCTCAGTTTGTTTTGTGAGATTAAGAGTCAATTATGGTTTGTCTCCCTCCCAATC